>NW_027187358.1:24677611-24723356 GCF_028583685.1 Petaurus breviceps papuanus
AAGGCAGGAAGTGTAGACAACTCTTTCTAGGAAGCAAAGGCAGGAAGTGTAGACAACTCTTTCTAGGAAGCAAAGGCAGGAAGTACAGACAACTCTTTCTAGAATTTCAGCAGAAGAGAGATATAGGACAATTGTTGAAGGGGATGTCTAGATTAAAGGAATATGTTTTAGATGTTTTGTTTAATTTTAGGTTTGGGGAGGCCTAAGTATGTTCATAGGCAACCTGGAAGAAGCCAGTAGATAAGGTAAAGCAATGATTTAGAATTTCCTATGTGTCAGGCATTGTGCTAAGCACCAGAATAGAAAGAAACAAAAACAGTCCCTGCTCCTGATCAAAGGACTTATAATCTCAGTATCAAAGACACAAGTAGGAGAGTAAGCCTTGGCAAAGAGGCCTACTTCATCCTGAGTGGCTGGAACAAATGAGATAATGGGCACATGGAAAGGCTTTAAGGTTTAGAAAACTGGGCTATGAGAAGGCTCATGACAAATGGACTCAATATCCTCAATAAAACAGCAAACAAAGTGACCTGCTGAGACGGACGGCAATAGAAGTGTGGACTTGAGGAGAACGGAGCTTTGGAGAAATCACTGTGGGGAGTATGACAGATAGTTTATCAGGGTGTCAGGACAAAATCACTATGCAGTGATGAGAGCCCAAAGGAGGCTAGCATTTATAATGTTAACTTATATAACTTGTGTGTGTGTGTGTGTGTGTGTGTGTGTATCTATATCTACATCCATATCTCATATGTAATGGAGCAGCCAAGTGATGCAATGGATAGAGTCTCAGGCCTGGAGTCAGGAAGACTCATCTTTCTGAGTTCAAATCTGACCTCAGACCCCTACTAACTGTGTGACCCTGGTCGAGTCATTTAACTCTGTTTGCCTCAGTTTCCTCATCTGTAAAATGAGCTGGAAAAGGAAATGGCAAACCACTTCAACTGTCTTTGCCAAGAAAACCCCAAATGGGGTCACAAAGAATCTAACATGACTGAAATTCACTGAACAAAAAATTGCTATAATGTATATTATTATAACTTCTATAATAATTAAATGTACAATTTATGATTAACCTAGCCAGTATGGCTCTGTAGTAGGCCCCCTTCTCTTTTCTTTCAACGTTATCTCTCTTGTTGATCTTATCTGTTCCAAAAGGTTCAGTTATCATTTCTATGCAGATGACTCTCAGATCTATAGGGAGAGCCTAGTCTCTCTTCTGAGTTCCAAACCCATGTATCTAACTGACAGAAGCAGTTAGTGGTGGGGTGGATAGAGCACTGGGCCTGGAGTCAGGAAGCTGTCATTGTTCAGTCATTTTCAATTGTGTCCAACTCTTCATGACTGCATTTGGAATTTTTTTGGCAAAGATTCTGGAGTGGTTTGCCATTTTCTTTTCTAGCTCCTTTTACAGATGAGGGAACTGAGGCAAATAGGGCTAAGTGAATTGTCAAGGGTCACACAGCTAATAAGCATCTGAAGCCACATTTGAACTCTGGTCTTCCTGACTCTAGGCCTTCTATCCACTACACCACCTAGCCATCCTCAAGAAGGCATGAGATAAAATCAGGCCTTGGTAAGTACTAACTATGTGATCCTCTGTACACAACAGTACTCAAATAAAAAGCACTATTTGCCTCAGTTTCCTTAGTTGTAAAATGGGGATAATAATAACATCTACCTCTCAAGGTTGTTTAGAGGATCAAATGAGATATTTGTTAAAAAGTGCTTGGCACATATTAGGGACTGTCCCCCATGCCCACAATACTCTCCCTCCTCATTTCTACCCCCAGACTTCCCTGGTTTCCTTCAAATTCCAACTAAAATCCCATTTTACAGGAAGTCTTTCCCAATCCCTGTCAAGTTTTGTGTCTTCCCTTTTTTTAATTAGTTCCTATTTTTCCTGTACATGGTTTGTTTGCATATTTTTGTCTGCTTGTTTCCCCCATTAGATTGCAAGCTCTTTGACAGCAAGGATTGTCTTTTGGCTGCTTTTATATCTCCAGTACTTAGGTTCCTGGTACGTGGTAGGTGTTTAATAAATGTTTATTGACTGACTAAATGCCTATTGCAATAGTTTTCTAGTTGCTGTCCCAGCCTCACATTTCTTTATCCTCTATTAAAGTGCCAAGGAGATTTTTCTTTTCTTTTTAAATTTTTTAAAAAATTTATTTTTAGTTTTAACACTCACTTGTACAAGATTTTGAGTTCCAAATTCCCCCCCACAATCCTTCCCAAGATGCCATGCAATCTGATATAGGTTATATATATACAATTATATTAAACATATTTCCACATTAATCATGTTGTAAAAGAACAATCAGAACAAAGAGGAAAAACCACAAGAAAGAAAAAGAAAACAAAAAAAGAGAAAATAGTATGCTTCAATCTGCCTTCAGACTCCATAGTTCTTTCTTTGGATGTGGATAGCATTTTCCATCAAGAATCTCTTGTAAATGTCTTAGATCATTGCATTGTTCAGAAGAGCTAAGTCTAACAAAGTTAGTTTTTGCACAATGTTGCTGTTATTGCATACAATGTTCTCCTGGTTCTGCTCACTTCATTCAGCATCAGTTCATGCATGTCTTTCTAGGTTTCTCTGAAATCTACCTGCTCACCATTTCTTATGGAACAACAGTATTCCATTAATTCATATACCACACCTTGTTCAGCCATTCTCCAATTGATGGACATCCTCTCAATTTCCAATTCTTTGCCACCACAGAAAGAGCTGCTATAAATAGTTTTGTACATGTGGTTCCTTTTCCCTTTTTTATGGGATACAGACCTAGTAGTGGTATTGTTGGATCAAAGGGTATACATATTTTTATAGTCCTTTAGGCATAGTTCTAAATTGCTTTCCAGAATGGTTGGATTACTTCACAACTCCACTAACAATGCATTAGTGTTCCAATTTTCCCACATCTTCTCCATCATTTATCATTTTCCTGTTTTGTCATGTTAGCTAATCTGATAGGTGTGATGTGGTAGTTCAGAGTTGTTTGGATTTGCATTTTTCTAATCAATAGTGATTTAGAGCATTTTTTCATATGACTACAGATAGTTTTAATTTCTTCGTCTGAAAATTATCTGTTCATATCCTTTTATCAGTTGGGGACAAGGTGATTTTTCTAAAGTACAGATCTGACCATCACACAAACGTTTGTGCTCACGCACATGCACGCATACACGCACACGCTCACACACACACACACACAAACAATGAACTCCAGTCGGTCTCTATTACTTTTAAGATCAAAAATTAAGTTCATTATTTGCTACTTAAGGCTCTTCAGCTTCATAGTCTTGTCAAATTTACTCCTCTCCATATAGTCTACAGCATATCAGTACCTAGCAGTCCACTAGCTCCTCCTCACCCAAAAAGCCCCATCTCATAATCTCTATGCCTTTGTGGTAGCTGTTCCCTATTCCTGAAATGTACTTTCTTCACCTCCAACTCTTGACATGCCAGACTTCTTTCAAAACTTGATTCAAATATCACCTTTTGAAGGGGACCTTCATGTTCCCCCAGTCATATGAGTCTTTCCCTGTAAATTTGCTTTCCTACTATTTCATATCTATCACATATGCTTATAGCTGAGGTTGAAACCATACTAGTTTAACTCTGATATCACACTAAGAATTACATTTGAGGGGCGGCCAGGTGGCTCAGCGAGAAAGAGCACCAGCCCCAGTGTCAGGATGACCTGGGGGATCGAATCCAGGCTTGGATACTTAGCACCACACCCAGAAACACCTGGCCGTGTAACCTTGAGCAAGTTACCTAACCCCAATTGCTTAAAAAAAATAATTACACTTGGATTGAATCAGTCAGAACTGAGTGGGGATTGAGCCTGTATATGTCTAGAATCAATCAAGACCATTGTATGAGAGACTGGTCATGCCCTAAGCAATTTGCATAAAGAGAAGGCATCTCAGAGCCAGAGGGAGAAAGCCTGAGATTCAAGAGATTAGAGCAAGTGCAGAATTTCTAACATACCTTTAAGGAGCAAAGGGATGACAGGATTGTGGCAAGAAGGTAATTATCAAGGAAAGTCCAAAAGGGTTCTCTAAGTATCTAGAAGCAGAAGACTCATGCTGACAGAGATCCCAAGAAAAGTTCAACTCTTCCCCAATTTCCTCTCTTGATGTCTGTCTGTCCACAGATACTATAATATAATTTGCTGTTTCATTACACAAATTATACTAACCAACTGAATTTTACCTTAACCACAAAGAAAAATAAATGGCAGGTTGGACAATGAAACCAGTCTCTGTCATGGATTTTCCTAACTGGGTGCTTAGAGTAATTGTGATTGAACTCAGAACATTTCATCAAAATAAACTCCCTATAGTTGAAAAGAAGGGAACCAAATGGACCAAAGTGGCCATTCTATTGTTTGAAATAAGTAAAGTATTGAAACTGGGTATTACATATGTGATTACATGCCATTTCCCCAGTTGTCATGTAATCTCTTTGAGGGTGAAGATCCTTATGTCTTTTTACCTTTCTTTGGCTTCTGTGTTTGCAGCATGGTAAGGGCTTAATGAATGCTTACCAAATGGCTTATTGATTAAAATAAAAAGATTACAGAGGAATGAGGCAGCCATGAGAGAGGCAAAAAGACAAGAGAGTATTATCAGTAGGAGAAATTTCTGAGTGAATTTAAGAGTTTAGAGGTGAAAAGATTTTATTTGATAATGGGGTTTAAGAAGTGACTGGGGATTAGGGTTAGGCTGTGGGTAGCCAAAGTTGTACTGTGATAGAGACTATGGTAATCAAGGACATTAGAGAAACTGGAGACCAAGGTGTTCAAGAGGTCATAAGTCTGGATACTGAAGTCACATAAGATGATAGTGGGGAAAAAGAGAATGTACTGAGTCACTGCAGGAGAATTAACCTGGACAAGTCAGTATTTGACAGCAACAAGGATAAACAGCATCACATACTATAAAGGGATGGCATGAACTTCAATCATTCAACAAAACATTTATTAAGTACCATGTTCTTTAGTAAAGAAAGGTTTGAAGAAAAATGCTGGCAAAGGAACTAATATTAGAAATAAGAGTGGGTACAAAGGTATATACCAACTCTTCTTCCTTGTCCTATGTGTGGGTGCTATCATTGTATTTGTTTATAAATAATATGTTGCTTTAAAGGGAAAGCTAAATTCTCATTAATCCTAAAAGATGGAAAGAAGAAAAAAATCAAGAATCTTTAAAAAATAGAGTAAGGGTCTCAAGAGTATACAGTGGAGTCACCCTACAGAAGAGGATAAGATCTAAGAATGGGTCAGGGTTGAGTTGGATAAGTAGCAGGAGAAAGGAAAACTCTCTTAAGCATAAACATACAGTCTATTGTATCCTAGGGAAGGAGGGAACAGGAGATCAGGATTTGCTAGCTGTAGTGAGCAGAAGTAAAAGTATTCAGAATTTAACACAATAAACCAGTTTCAGGGTTCTAATTAAAGTGTTGGTATGATGAATTATAGGAAGCAACTAAGTGGCTCAGTGGATATAGCACTGAGCCTGGAGTCAGGAAAACCCAAATTCACATCTGGCCTCAGATAAGTTCTAGTTGTGTGACCCTCAGCAAGTGACTTAACTCTTTTAGCCCCAGTTTCTTCATCTGTAAAATGAGCTGGAGGAGGAAATGGCAAATCACTCCAGTATCTTTGCCAAGAAAATCCCACAGATGTAGGTCACAAAGAGTCAGACACAATTGAATAACAACAAGATGAATTATAAATATAGGATGAATCATAGACTTCTAGAAAAATTGCAAAGGTCTAGCATCCTTATTTCACAGATAAGGAAACTAAGAACCAGAAAGTTTAAAAGGTTTGCCCAAGGTCACGGAGGTAAGTGACAGAACAAGGACTGGAACTCAGGTTACATAGTTCCATCTTCAGCACGTATTCCACAGTAGCACTTCCCTCTGGCCTCTGTTGACTGTGGATCCCTCTCAGATGGTTACAGCTGAATAAGAACAAAACAAGTGGTAGTCAGGAGAGTCCTAGAGAGGATCCTATACCACCAGTACATCCTTACCTCTCTCAGGTGAAGCTCATTCAGATGATTGAGGGAAGGGGAGAGAGGTAACATAACAAATAGTAGCTCATTTGGTTCCATTTTGCCTCAAAATTCAATTTATTAGTTCATTTTTGCAGAGAATGTGGTAAAACATTCAAAATACCCAAAAGTCATTTATTAATTATAAATTCTTAATGAATGATGTTGATGCAAAAAAGCTAACAAACTAAATATTCAAGTGTATCCTGGAACCCAATCCTAGTAAATAAGTTTGTTTCTTGCTCTCCCTGCTACAGACTATAAGCTCAATGAGGTCTGGGCTGTAGTCTTTTCTAATACTTCCATCTCCCCCTGCATCTAGCCCAGTGTTCTGTTCAAAGCTGGTACTTTGTTCATGAAGAATTCATTGAATGTGGTAAACCCTTTGGGGACGCCTGATCTAGTTTTAAATTGATATCAGAGCCAAGCAACTATCCCCAGCAACGGAGCAACACAGAGTTGATTCCTTGTATTAAAGGCAATGAAAATAACTGAAAAGTTCAAAGTAGATCTCAAAGACAGTACGATCACCTAATTTCAACGGAAAAGACTGAATTCCCCAATATTTCCTATAATCACCATTTATTACTTGCCAATGGCACAAATTAACCTGGATCTACCCAAGTGCCCATTGGCTGATTAATTTGAGTTCAGGGTTTTCTAGAAAGAGTTAAGTTATAGATCTGATGTTTTTTTTAATGTGTGATGTCAGGAAAGAGTCACATGTACTAATAGAGAAAGGAATGAATAGGACTATAAGATAAGAAAATAGGTATACATACTAAAACATGGTATGAGCAGCCGTGTGGCACAATGGATAGAGAACCATCCTCAAAGCCAAACTCTGTTGAAGTCCTTCTTCTGACACATACAACACAAGTGCCTGACCCTGAAAAAATATCTTAACTTCTCTGTACCCTAGGTAGCATCTTAAGACTATAAATTGCAAAGAAGGTACTAAACTGTATTGATAGAAGTTGCCTCTGCCAATGAACTCACAAACCTGGTCCTTACTCCTAAGTTACTGGAAGAAGCGACACACACCAAATTCTCAGGACCATTTACTAAATTTTGCCAAACTAAGAGTCATGTGAATAACAACTTCCATCCTGTTTTCCCTTGTCCAATTTTAGAGTCAATCCTACACGTGGAATCAGGAAGACCTTGAGTTCTCTCCTCCACCGCTTTATAATAAAACAAAAAGTTAAGAGTATAAACACAATCATTCAGAACTTAGGAAAAATTCCTAACATTTGGGTAGAGGTTTGACTTCTTGGCTTAATTTAAATTTATATTTATCTCTAGCTAACCCCTGACCCCTTTGTGGTTGCAACAAAAGTCAGTTTATAAGAAGCATTTGAGTAAAGAATCAACTCGAATAGGTTATAGTGTCTGTTAATAGATAGGCATTGGGAAAGAGAAGCTGGGCAATGAGCAGACCTATTCTTGGAACTTTTTGATGAGGTGCAGATTCAAGGGCCCCCTTCAATATCTCCCTTCTCTGTCATAGCTTTTTCCTACATTTTTCCCTCTATTCTTTTCGATGTTATTCCTGTATTTCCAATTCCTTCTGACTAAGCTCTTAAGATCCCACACAGAGCTGGTAGGTTGTGCAGTAGAGCTCTGGGCCTGGAATCAGGAAGATCTGAGTTCATATTTGGCCTTAGGCATTTACTGTATTACCCTGGGCAGTAACTTAATTGTTATTTGCCTCAGTTTTCTCAACTGTAAAATAGAAACTAATACCATGTTTCCCCGATAATAAGACACTGTCTTATTATTTTTTTTGGAAAGAAAAATACCAGAGGGCTTATTTTCAGGGGAGGGCTTATGTTGTCCTGCCTTAGCTCTCCTCCGAGGCACTGCTCTCAATGGCGCCAGCAATCAAATCACTGGGGAAGAACAGGATGACGGCTCAGGACGGTGCATACAGAGGGTACCGTAATGTAGCGTGTAGCGCAGGGGATCACCTTCACTACAGTAGCAATCTCAATAGGGCTTATTTTAGAGGAATCTTACACAGTAAGGGGAGGGCTTATTTTTGGGATAGGTCTTATTATCGGGGAAACACGGTAACAGCCCCTACCTTGCAGGGTTACTATGAATATCAAATGAGAAATTTCTAAAGCATTTAGTACAATGCCTACCACAGAGTAGATGCTATATAAATGTATATTTTGTTCCCCTTTCTTTCCAGCTTTTTTGGTTTTATCCAAGCCCCACTAGGCCAAGTTCTTCAATATATACAAACCAACTTCCTTTTGTAATGGGGAGCTGTCTAGGCCTTGTTCCTTGTCCTACACCTCCCCAATTCCTACACCTCCCCAATTCAAACAAGATCTGCTCTCCACTGATAAAGGGATCAGGACTAAATGGTAAGAGGGGGGAGAGGAGGGCAAAAGGTATTGAAACTGATTAATTATCTTAATCAAGTTTCAGTCTTACACAAGACAAGCAAGTCTGAACTTCTAGGTAAAAAGGTTTTAAATTTCAAAGACATTATAATACTATAGTTAGTAATGCCTTGTAGCAATTTCTGGACATGATGCTATTTCTTGGAGGTCACAGAATTTTATCCAATGCAATGCAACAAATATTTATTAAGCACCTTTTATGTTCTAGAAACCATGCTAGAAGCTGGGGATTAAAGTGCCAAAAATAAACAAAAAAATGCCTTGCCTTTTCACACCCTCAAAAAGCTTACATTCTAAACCAAGGGTTCTTAATCTTTTTGTATGTCAAAGACCCCCCTGTCAATCTGATGAAGCCTACAGACTCCTCAGTAAAATGTTTTTAAATGCATAAAATAAAATATGTAAGATCACAAAGCCAATTACATTGAATTATAAATATATGTATACACACACACACACACACACACACACACACATTTCCCCCTAAGTTCCCAGACACTAGGTGAAGAACTCCTTGATCTAAACTGAAGGTAACACTTTTTCCAAAAGTGAAAAATTTGGAACTTTAGGAAGGCCTGTATCCCAGGCTAAGAACCATGGCCAGAGAGAGCCCTCTGACCTTTGCCCTAAAACCTCTATCAGGACCAGAAACATCCAAGCCTTTTATACCTTAAGGTATAAAAGCAGATAATCAGGGCAGAATTCAATGTCTAACCCAGATTCAGTCAAACAACCAGTCCTTTTCATACCTAATTCTTATTTCAATTTGAACCCCGTCTTGTATTCTATATATATACTACTTTGGTTTATTTTAATTTTCAGGTTGTGGATTTGGTAGGTAATCATGTGTTGCTTTAGACCAGTGGTTTCCAAATTGGAGGCTAAAGATCCTGAGGGGTAAGAGGAATGCAGAATTATTATGCTTGCTCTCTTTCTTTCTCTCTCTCTTTCTTGCTCTCTCTTTCTTTCTCTTCTCTCTCCCCCTATCCCTCCCCTCTCTTCTCTGATCTGTAGATGATCTAGTCAGTAATAAAGTTCTAATTTTTTTTTAAAGTATTACTGAATTCATACTAGCTTTCTGCCATTACATATTTTCTCCATCAACAGAGTACAACTGCTATCATGTAGAGACTGGTGAAATTTTTGGACATCAAAACAGGGTACTCGGATTTGAAAAGGTTCTGACTTAGCCTTATTTAATTTTTTCACATCTTTCAAGTACTAAAATATCAAAAGGAATACAAGCAAAGGTTGAATTCCCAGAAATCAAAGAAATAACAGCAGAAGCCCTAAATTCTATTTCTACCGGTATTTCTCTCAAAATATAAGCTCCTAGAGGGGGGCACTATCATGTGTATATTGTGCCCACTGCCTAAACTATTTTTGGTTTAGTAAAATATGAATTACGGATGTTATTTATGATGTTGGATAGTAAGTAAAAAAATAAATCTTCTAAACTGGGTACCTCTCCATATAGTTTATAATTTATATCCCTCCTAATTGAAAAGCCCAAGGTCTATTAGTGGTCAGAGTGCTTGAGTACAAATCCATGGGATTCTTCCAATCTTCCAGAGATACTTAGCCCTAGATTTATAAGTTTCTATATAGTGAAACACCAAAATGGGGCATTTTAAAGCGAGCACTCTCTTTATCTCAATTCTGCAATCTGAAAATCACTTAAGTGTTGCCCAGTTCAGCAGCATAAATTATATCCAACCTCAAGGGCTATAACTCACCCTCCTCTTCTAGTGGCTCACAATATGTGTTCCTTCCTTGCAAAAAATATTAACACAATGTTTTTCATGACATATAGGTCCCAGTGCAAACTTTACTACTGAAGAGGAATAACTGGAAGGGTTCCCGGAATGAGAGTTCTCCAGGGCCAGCTGAGGGAGACTGATGAATGCTCCAGCTTCCTGGGAAGGTAGTAGACAGTGGGCGATTCACCCTCCCTGCTTGTGAGGCCTGCCTTCCTCTCCAGGAAATGCTTTCATACTTCGCTTCTAGAGCCACTGTTGCAGAGAAATGACATTTCACCCATGTCAAGGGGAAGTCACCACTACCAGGGCAAACGTACCTCTGTGATGCTCATTGTAAATGCACTGACCTTTTGGCCCAGCCTCTTTTGCTAGCTCCATTAGCTGTATGTGTGTATACACACACACACACACGTATATATGTATGTGTATAGGTATATACACACAAACATAAGTGTATATATACATATGCACAGGCATGCATACATGTATGTATATACACACATATATGCACATAAATATATTATATATACATACATATATATGGCAGGAAGAGGGAGTTTTATGAGAGATGAGAGCTTAGCATAGCAGTCATTGCTTAGACAGGAAGAGAATTTAAACTTTTACTCATGATTTGTAGTATGTTGATTCAATTCAGTTTTACTAGTGATTATTAAGCACCTACTGTGTACAAGATATTACACTATAATTTGGGGATATAAAGACAAAACAAAAATGAAAAACAGTCCCTATTCTAAAGGAGCTAAACTTCTACTGTAGGAACTCATGAAGTACTTTTTTTTATTCAAAGGCTAACATGTAAATGTAGTGAGGGACACTTGCTGACTTCCGGTTCTGTGTGTTCATAGAAAAAATGGTACAGTTACACAAAATTCAAGGAAAGCATCAAGTACTAAAACTCAGACCAACAAAATAATCAGTAAATAATAATGGGGCATTTAATTCAGGGTCAATGAATTGCAATCCAGGTCACTGAGCTGCCTTTTCAGACTGGTGTGACAGGGTAGGGAATTAGAACAAAGGTTATATTCACTCTGGAAAGGAGGCTAGGTAGATAGATGGGACAGCATGTGGGTCACAAGTTAGTCACTGCAGGGTGATAGAACCTTCTAGGAAAAATGACAGGATTGATTTAAACTTCTTGGAACTAACAGAGGCAAGCCATTGACCTTGTCCCAAGGCAGAGCTGCCTATAGGGTCAACAGAATGGCTGAAATGCAGGAAGGTAGTGGTTACAGAATTATCCTTGGACCTACCTCTGTCCTAGTACAGGGGCAATTAGAAACCACTGGTCTCAACAAAGTTTCCCAAGACTTTCTTTACCTTGGGGTAAGGTATGAGATGATTAGAAATTCCTAGTCAAAACAAGGTAGGGCCCCCAGAGTTTCCCAGGAGTTGACAAAAGAAAAAGAGATCTCTGATTTAAAAAAATAAAATAACAGAAATATTATTCATTCATCTGAATATTTGGTTGTGTCTATTAATAAACATGTAAAGTTGTTGGCTTACATTATGTCATAAGGATCAAAGACTCAATCAACAAATCAGGATGTTGAAGTTAAAAGGGATCATTCTGTTGCCCCTAGCTTAAATACAAGCTAATTATTGATATTGAATGTGGTTCATTCTATCTCCAGAGCTGATGCTGGGGCATGGAAGAATGGTTGGTAACCACTAGGAAGCTACCACTAAAGAGGTTACCCATAAAGAGGGTTAGGGTTGCTTTGGAGACTCCAGAATATCAACATGCAGGGTCCTGCCGAATGAATTTGACTCAAGTCTTCTCTCAGTCAAAGAAAAGTAAAGTTTATTAAAAGTTCACTTGTATTAGACACAGAGTAAGCCTGTGCTAGGTCATTCTATGGCTCTCTAACCCACATGGCATTCTATGGCACTCTCACAAACATGAAGACAGGATGGGGTCTTATATACAGAAGGTTGTGGGAGGAATCTAAGGGTGGTCTAGGGGAGGAGTTTGGGGAGGGTCTTCAGGAGGAGTTAATGAGGTCAATGAGTGATTAAAGGTGGGAGGCCACCTGGAGACCACAATGGTGGGCTAGGCCAGTTCAAGGGTGGATCAACACTTTGATAGGCTCAAGGGTGGGAAGTCTAGTAACTGAGGCTTGGGCTCAGCCATAATGTAAGGCTTATTGCCTCATGCAAATGCCTCATCAAATGAGAGATTTAATCAGAGTCCAAGAGGGGGGGGGGGGAGTGTTCCAGAGCTTGTACCTCAAGGATTCAAGGAGAGGTCAAGGGGGCTCCCAGAGCCCATACCTCATCACTACCATGGTGCAACCCTGTCAGCAACAACAGCATTCCTTAGTGTCACATCTACTCATATGGACAGCTAGGTGCTGCAGTGGACAAAGCACCAGGCCTAGAGTCAGGAAGTTTCTCTTCTGCATTCAAATCTGGTCTCAGACACTTAGTAACTGTGTGACCCTGACTGGGCAAGTCTCTTAATCCTGTTAGACTGTTTCCTCTTCTGTAAACTGGAGAAGGAAATGGCAAATCGCTCTAGTATCTCTGTTAAGGAAATCCCAAATGGGATGAAGTCAGACATTGCTGGACAACAACAAACAAGAAATCTACTCATATATAAATAAGCTCTTTTAATTGTAGTCATATTTTTTTTAATTTTATTTTATGTTACTCTATAGGGAATAGGAAAGATTACCATAAGGAGCATAGTTACATGGAGAAAGTCTGTATCCTAAACACAGGAAACCAGATGCCTGTTTTCTTATCAGTTCCTGAGAAGCAATGATGCTCATTTCCAGATAAATTTTTACATTGAGTTAAGAAGACTCTCCAACAGAAAGAACTGTCCGCTAGGGGAGGTTGAGAGCTCCCCATCTAAATATATAGCTCTGGGGAACAATCCAACCTCATCTTCATCACGTCTCACCCAAGATAAACTGATTATCAGATAATCTAATCATCTGGATTATTTCAATTTTGCTACTCACACTTCATCAGTACCCTCAGTTGCCTCTGCCTCTCTGATTGGAGGGCCAGAGGGTAGATCACAAAACTCCTCCCCCATAGCCTCCCTTTATAAAAGGCTTGAAATGCCAGTTATCCCTTCATTTGCCAACTACTGTCCTTCTTTCATTCAACTCATTATCATTATCTTAGTCATGCCCCTCCCCTACTTTCTAGTAACCCTCATCTTCTCTCTTCCCACTCCAATCTTCCTCCCCCTTCCTTTTTCTTATGGTGTTTCCTGGTTAGATTGTAAATCCCTTGAGGGCAAGGACTGTCTTTTTCATATATCCCCAGAATTTAAAGTACTATTTCATAAAATGGGATTTTTAAAATTATCTCCCAAGAGGGATCATGGGACTAGGAATGGGGAAGAAAATAGACATCATATTATGCAACCCCTTCATTTCACCAATTAGAAAAAAAGATTGAGAGTTTAAGTGACTTAAAGGTCACCTACTTGAGGTCACGTGGTGTTTTATGACTCTAATTCTAGTGTTCTTTCTACCACATTATGCTTCTTTCAATACCAAGTCTCCATCACAGCTCAGACTTAATAGAATAGTGTTGCTGTTCACATCCAGAACTACATACTCTTTACATTAAAGCACCTGGAAATTAAATAATGTATTAGTTATCTAATCTCTTGACAGCAAAGCCCTCCAATCTGTTGAAGTGGAGGACTAAGTAAGAGGATGGACAGTTCTGCCCAGAACTGAGTTTCTCCACAAATACAATTTTAGTAAAAAACAAGGTGTTCCCATATCCTTCTCTAGGGCTATATTCTCATATATCTCATTGATTGTGCATGCTATAAGGGGCTAAACTAGTAAATTGAAGCAAAGGGGGATACATAAGTCAATATTAATTTAAGAGGGTCCTTATGTTGAGGTTTGGGGTTTAGGGTGCTCAAGACCCCAAAGTACCAACACAGGTCCTGTCAAATGAATTCTACTCAAGCCATCTTTCAGCCAAAGAAAAATGAAGTTTATTAAAGATTCGACATATTGGGTAGACTCTTAAGGAGCCTAAGCATTTGTGACATATTGGGTAGACTCTTAAGGAGCCTAAGCATTTGTTGGCTTGTATTGACAAGTGGGCCAGTAAAATCTGACACATACTTTGTCTGAGCTATAATGAATTTGAGCACCTTCTTAGAGGCAAGATGGATCTTATATACAGAAAGATTGTGGGAAGGATCTAGGAGGTGGGCTAGTAGTCTGAGGGGGAGGGGTTTAGGGAGAGTCTTGAGGAGGAGTCTTGAAGGTAGAAGGACCTTGACCAAGAAGGATCTTGATGGGACAGAGGTTAGACTCTGGGAATCAAAATAATAGAATTTTGATGGGATCAAGGGTGGGAAACAGGGAGAGGCAATCTGGAGGTAACAGAAAATGAAGGGCTAGGCTAGTTTAAGGGTAACAGAGAATTGGGCATCTTGATAATGGAAGATTTTTGGCCGCTAGGGAATGCCAGATCAAGTGGGAAGATTCAAGGAGAGTTAGTTCAAGGGGGTTCACAGATTCTATTCCCATCACTTACAGTTCTAAAATCCTATGATGTTCCCTCCCCCAGGCACAAATTCTATTAAATATCATATTAGCAACTTTAGAAAAGCAGGATTTATAACCTACTTCACACAAAGGAATCACCCTAATAGACTTATTTTAAACCAATGGTGACATCCATAATTTGGAAGTAATAAGGAAACTATAAACTTTTCACAATGACCATAATTAAGTAATCCAGAGTAGAACTGGGCGAATGCCCAAAGCAAATAAACAGAAATACTGTGTGGCAGAACAAACAGTACATTGTGCAGATATCCCATAAATCTGCAGTTAGTAAGTTGGGTTTTTTTTTTCTAAATGCTTCATAAATGTTCCCCGCCTTTTAAAAAGATGGAGGAGGGGAGAAGTTTAAAATAAACATCACATAATCAAAAAGCCACAAATGGTGAAGATTAGCTAATCTGAGAATGACTTCCCCCCAAATAATTCGTATTCTCTCAAACTATGTGTGATTATGATATCTTGTAATAGTTTCTGGGCCATGAACTGAGTTATAAGGGTCAAATTTTCAAAGAAACATTGTACAAAAGGAGTTAATACACCATCTGGCCTGTATCTCAAATAACATTAGAATGTGTCCACATGGCCGGGGCCAAATGGCAAGCAGCCAACACACTAAAGGAACCTCCCTTAGTATCTTGCAAATGAAGGGATTCTCCCCTAAATGGTATTTTTTTTTACCCCTTGGGAATTAGTCCTATTATATAACAAGCATAAGGTCATGTGATACAAGTCTAGCTTCCTTGGTTTTCTTCAAGTCTAAGCTAAAGTGAAGCCTTTCCTAGTCCTCCTTAATCTTAGTGCCTTCCCTTTGAGACTATCACTAATTTACAGGGCATATATCTTGTTTGCATGCTGTCTCCCACACTTTATACCTGGAGCTCCTTGAAAACAGAAAGTGTCTTTTGCTTTTCCTTATATGCCCAGAACTTAGCACAGTAGGTAGGTACTTTATCATAAATACTAGTTGATTGACTACAGATGACAAAACAGGACATGATCTTCAGAGGCAGACAGAACAATCTAGAGATACAATAACTCTGACTACAGCCAAAATATAGTAAAATCCTAAATATACCAAATACTTGGGGAATAAGATATTCTAATTTAATTTTCTTGTTAAAACAAAATTCCCCTCCCTTTTTTTTTTTTTACTTTTTACTGGAGCAATTATAATAGCTCCAACCTATTTAACAGTTTATATAAGTAATCGGTTATGAAAAATGAGATGTGCATATATGCCTTTGACTCTATTGACATTTCTCAGAGATGCTTAATCAGTATAACAATCACCATAACAAAGAGGCCATAAGAGCCCAGAAACCAACCCAGTCAGCTAACATTTCATATACTGGTCATGCAAAAAGACAAGGTATCCAAGGGCAACAGGGCTTTAGAATTGTTCATTTGCACAAACAAGACAGGGTGATAACAGGGAACAACTAATAGCACTTCTTCATAAAATAATGAAAAGGAACAGGGGGACACAAACCTGAAGAAAACTTAGCTTATATTAATATCAAAGAAGATCAAACTCTGTTTATTACATAGATCAATCAATAAAGGTTTCTTAGATGTAGACCATATCTAGGACATGTGTGACTGGACAAGAAAGTAGTCTGCTCATGTAGTAAGAACAAAATATAATAAACAGAAATGATAAAAACCTGGAGGAACACTCTTAACAGATTTGAGAGGTCCTCTGTATAGACTTGATGGAAGACTATGGAAATGAACCACATGGGAAGAGACTTTGTGAATGATTTTCAATCTGTTTTAGGAGAGGGATTACATCATCAGGGAAATCATAGAGGAAAGGAAGTATTAAAAATATTTTGTTAAATGTTTCTTCTATTTCCTGAATTTGTAAGTATGGTGTATTAAACATAATTGCATGGTTCCCTAAACCTGTGATTAAGAATTTCCCAGTGCCCTTAAGTTACTCTTCTGAATATTATAACTGTATTGTATTGAAGTTGCAGACATTTTAGAAAATTGGACTGAATATGTAGTCACTCTGCAATGTATCCTGGAGGTTTTTTGTTGTTTCTTTAATAAATCGATAATAGTAACCTGTTGTCTTTCTCCTAAAATTCAAATATCTATGAAAGAAAGGTAAGCAGGAAGAAAGAAGGCAAAGTAGAGAAAGAAAGGGAGAAGGACAGAAAAACAAAGCAAAACAAAGCTAAGGAGAGAGGGAGAAAGAATGGAGGGAAGAGAGAGGAAAGGGGAAAGAGGGGGAAAGAAGAAAAGGGAAAGAAGGGAGGAGAAGAAAGGAGAAAAAGAGAAGAAAGGAAGAGAGGAAGGAAGGGAGGAAGGAGAAAAAGAGGTCAGTGTTTAGTCTTATCATTCAAGGTTTTATTGAATTTCTAAGATACAAATAGAGTTTAACATTCAGTCTGATTTGTTATTATTAATAAGTATTATTCTCTGAAGTTTTTCATAAGCTAACTGAAAGTAAGGGAAATCTGATAAAAAGTATTCAGGTCTTTTAAAGAAGCAATGTGGTTCATTGAAAGTATTCTTAGGGGCAGCTAGGTGGGTACAGTGAATAGAGCACCAGCCTTGGAATCAGGAGGACCTGAGCTCAAATGTGGTCTCAAACGCTTGATACACTTATTAGCTGTGTGACCTTGGGCAAGTCACTTTAACCCCAATTGCCTTGACTTACCCCCTCCAAGAAAAAAAAATACATTTGATTTGGAATAAAAAGAATTGTGTTCAAAACATGGCTCTGTCACTTGTCATGTGACCTTGGGCAAGTCACATATCTCTGGGCCTCAGTTTCCTCATCTGTAAAATGATAGCATTGGGCTAAATGCCTACTAAGGTCCCTTCCAGGTCTAAATCTATGATCTTATGATCCTAGGCAAAGATAAAATTAAAATGCAAATAGTTCTTTATCACTATCAGGCAGTCTCATACCTGACCAACAAAACTGTCATATCCAAACTCAAAGACAATTGGATCTATGATCCACAAAATGCTGCTATATGAAACGATAGCTGTCATTTCACCAGGAGCTTTCTAAGGAAAACCTCTCAATGAACAGAGAATTTCTAAAGAACTTTTTTATGATTCATAGTTTCAATGACAACCACATCAAACTCTTATTTTAAATCTGAAATCTAGCAAAATTCAGATTTGTGCTGAACACTGATTTTTATTCAAACTGGGATTTCAAAGACAATCTCGTGGGGTATGAATCCATATCAGCTTCAGCTTTCAAAGCTTTGAGTGACATTCTTCAGAAGTTCGGGTTGAGTTGTAAGTAGCACTCCTTTGAGAAAAGACAACTTAATACTAAATGCAGAAAGAGGTCTTACAATCTTCTTTATCCTTCGATCTTGCACCTCACATAAACAATCTGGAAAATTTTCTTACTTAGCGAATATTGAATCTGAACAAGTGACTGCATGTGGGGCCCAGGAACCAAAGTTTTACATACAATGTAATGAATCAGCCCTAACCACGTAGAAAAGAATAGCTGTGATGTAGATGATGATAACTCATTTGTGCCTGATTTTTTTTTTAAAGAATGGTTTTAACAAAGTAACTATGTGTCTTTTTAACATCCAGGAACAAAGCCAGACATCTGAGAACAGTTAGTCAATGTCATAACAAAAGGTTAAAAAAAAAAAATCACCAATTCTAACAAACCTGAGTAGATATTGGATCAAAATATAAGTGACTTCTTTAAAGGACAATAGTGCATTGTTCTCTAAACCTGTCTAACAAGGCAAGGAATAAAAAATAGCACCATTTTAGGAAATGACAGGGCTGAATTGGACAGATATCATTCAGTTACTGAAGGTTATCTTAAAATTTAGCCTCTTTAAGTTACAGAAAAGTCAAGATATCTCTATTAAGAATCTTGAAGTACCTAAACAGAAGCTGCTATAGCTATAATGATAAATTAATCTCAATAACACAAAGGACATCAGACTGGTTGGATTCAATATTTTTAAATATATTACCTAGGTGAAACATTAGGCTCTCAGTTCTTTGCAAAATGTCATTGAGCTAAAACAATAACTTTATCACCCAAGTCTTCTTCCTTGAATTTTATACATCCTATCAATTAAAATAAACCATTATGTGATTGGTTTATAATGATCAAAAAGACCAGGCTTATGGAAGGACAATAGAACTTTTGAGAAGTAAGTCCCATTCAGCTCTGAACAATCATTTATTGGGTATATTATAGTGGGAATTTTTTTTTGTATAGGTTGGACTAGATGGAATCTGAGACTTCCATGAATCCCCATGAATATGAACACTAATGTGTCTAATATCTATTTCTTTTTTTTTCAAGTTATACCGTTACCAAATAAACAGATAAGTATGTGAGCATTATGATTAAATTACAAACAAAATCAACTGTGTAAAAAGACACTCATGCCTGACAGGAATCAATTAACCACACACCCCCATAAAAAAAATTCTACACCACTATTTATAGGGGATACAAAGAAGTTTAATATACAGTTCCTACTGTTGAAGAGATTAAGATTTATTTGGCGGAGCCAAGAAGCATGAAAAGACCACTTACAGTTCAGGCAAAGTAAGTGCCAAATGTACGTGACAGATAATAAGCTCTATAGAAGTTCAGAGTGCCATGATAAAAATCTGCAATGGAGAGAATCTGAGGCACAAAGTTCCAAGCATAATCTATTTATTAGCAAGGCTAGCCGTTGCCAACAATAGAGATCAATGGATCCCCAGTAACCAGAGACACCTTTGACAGCTAGGGCAGCCTTTTTAATACAGTTGAAAAGATAAGAGGTAGTAAAAATAAAAAGTTCTGTGATGAAAACTAAACTAAGACAGTAATGCCAATGCATATACCAGAGATAAGGGAGGCCTTACATTTGGCCTGATTCACACAAGGGGATCTCCAAGACCCAGGGCAATGGGGAAAATTCAGAGTTGGTCAACATTCTCTGTAAAATAGGCAACCCCCCTACACCAGAGTAGTCTGGTGCCAGACATATGACCAGGCAGAACATCTTATAACTACATCAACTCATCCCACCTCCTCCCTTCTAGGGTTATCCAGGCTGTAGCCCAGAAAATGGGGAAGTTAAACTCTATAAAGAAGTGGAACTATCTTATAGATTCTAATGTTAAGAAGTCATACTGTCTTTTTAAATCAAACTAATTCCTAACTAGTGATTCCAGTGATTAGATACAATTCTCAATCAACAATAAATAATATAGAATAAAATGGGTCATCAATTGAAGATGAAGAGACTACTTCTAACTGGGGTGGTCAAGGAAGGCTTCATAATGGATTATATGAAAAACTGAGTCTATCTCTGAAATCACTACAATCCTTAATGAAGATATGAAAGATAGCACAGGAACTCAATGATACAGAATAGCTATTCCTATGTTTGTGTCTCAGTCCTTCAACTTTCAATCTTTAGACATATAATTTCCTCTGAATCTTCATCAGACTGCTAATCAAAAGGAGCCTATCCAATTCTGTATGGAATATGGTACATAAAATCACAGAATCTCAGAGTTGGAAGGGACTTAAGATAATATCTAATTTAATTCCCACCCAAACCAGAATCTCTATGACAACAAACTCAACAAGTAACCAACTGGTCTTAGTTTAAAAAGGCCTCAAGTGATAGAAAACTAAGAGAGGCAGGGCAGGTAAGTGGTATAGTGGATAGAGCACTGGTCTTGCAGTCAGAAGGACCTGAATTCAAATCTAGCTGCAAATACTTGACACTTACTAGCCATGTGACCCTGGGCAAGTCACTTAACCCTGATTGCCTAGCCAAAATGTTTAAGAGAGCCAATTCCATTTTGTGCACAGGTGTCACTATTCAGAAAGCATTTCCTTACATCAAATCTGAATTGACTTCTTTGAAACTTAAATTTGTAGTACAGGTTGAAATAGCTCTATATACAAATTTATTAAAATATTAATATTTTATAATTTAAAAGAGAATAAATAGCAATAGGGATTCAAGTTAAAGAAACAGACATTTAATAGAAAGAATGTATTAGATAGCATGATTCTACTAAATTAAAAAAAAACAAACAAACATGGCTACCAAATTTCCATTCCTAACAAATGCAAAATACTTCTTTTGGGAAGAGAAAGTTTTAAGAATAAATTGTATTTAGGATATCTGACTAATCACAAGACTTATTATACTACAATAACATATGGGATAAATCTGTTTTTATCACTCAAAATGTTTTTATTTAAAGACAGCAAAATAAATAAGAATATATTTGTTCTAGAAATTTTTGGAATAAAAATGTTAACAGGTAAATTAAAATACAACAATTCAATCTGAAAGGGATTATAACTTCTAGCCAAATTCATCAGTATATGGAAAATGTCTTAGTACTTTTTACAAATCAATGAAATATTAAATCCAACATCTCAATCCTTTGGATGGAGAGATAATCTGAGTATGACTGAATGATGAATTTATTATGATCTTTAAAAAATTGTTCTCTGCTGAATGAGAGAATGTGTTGGTAGGAATGTTAGCAAACAGAGACAAGTCCTCACAAGTAACCATTCAGAAGAACCCAATTTGACTTTTTAAAGTCTCTTTAACTTAAAGTCTAAACAACCAACTAAGGAAAAATCTTTCAAAGTATGAGGCTAATTCAAAGTATCCAATAGTAAATTAAGACCATTATCAAGAAAAGAAAATGTCTCATTTTATCAAGGTATGGTTCAAATAATCTGTTGTTGAGTTGGGACTATGGGGAATAAAAGAGAAATACTGAAGTTTAAATGCTTCCCCCAGTACAGTTTTTATTTGACAACTAATGACTTTCCAAAGGCTCCTGTCCCTTTCCAAGGTTCACAATAAGAGTCCTTCCAAAGAAAGCACTGCCCCAAAGAGAGAAACACCGACAACTTCTTCCATCACCCAACCACTATAACTGATGTCCTTTGATCCTATTTCCAAATAGTTTTGTCCGCATAAAGAGTGGCATTAACTTTTTCTCTATTTTTCAAACTTTTAAAGGTTTTCATGCCTAATGACTTCCAGGTATTTGCAATATTTCTTTAGGAAATTCTTTTTTCAAACAAACCAGAAGAAAAAAAGGTATCTCCCACTCCAGAATATCTGCAAACCTAAGTCCAATATCTCCCGAGTCTCCAACTTCTGCTCAGTGTGTGTGTGTGTGTGTGTGTGTGTGTGTGTGTGTGTATTTTTTCCTTATGTTCAGTCCCAGCAAACTTACAAAATTCAACAATGCAATACTCGGCTGTCTTCTAAGAGCAACAAGGAGATTGCCCTTTGTCAAAATTATTCTGTACCTTTCTGCAGCCCCAGTAGCACTTTTCACAGTTGGGATTATTCTCCACATTGTT
Source organism: Petaurus breviceps papuanus (assembly GCF_028583685.1). NCBI lineage: Eukaryota > Metazoa > Chordata > Mammalia > Diprotodontia > Petauridae > Petaurus > Petaurus breviceps. The sequence continues at coordinate 24,699,792 of NW_027187358.1, forward strand.
GCATACAGTCAAAGTCACTCAAGAATTCCTACGGTCCCAGAAGCACTAAAAATACATAACAGCCTCCTTACAATAATGGCTGTGAATCACAGCATTCCTCGGCTAACATAAGTAGTTAAAATAGTTGGGGGAAAAAAGTTAAATAAAAGTTTTTTAAAAGTTCAAGTAAAAAAAATGAAAAGGGGTTGAAAAGGACTCCCCTACCGTCTAACAATATTAAAGTCTGTCTCAAATTTACAAACGTCCTCAGCAACATCAAATGCCGCAGCTTCAAACACACGCGCCAGCTTCAAGCCCGGCAGCTTCAAATGCCGCAGCTTCAAACACACGCGGCAGCTTCAAACGCGCCAGCTTCAAACAGCCTTGTGGCAGCCATCTTGTACACGCTCAAAAGAGCACAACCCCAGGAACCTTAGGCAGCCACCTTCTCCGAGAGGCTACACAGAGCCTTTGTTGGGGGGAAAAATGGAAGGAGAGAGAGAAAAAAAGGAATTTGCAGACATCAAATTAGCCCATAGAGGGAGCTCGTATAGGCCCATAATTTCACAGTAATTGGAATCTCCTCTAATTTAAAATATGTGTGTCATTTGTTAGAGAGAGACTCAAGAGGTCAAAGAGTGCATGTCTTCCTTCATACCAATCTCTGTGTACCCATAAAATGTAATTCCACTTATACCCCCTTGACCGTGGGTTTTGTTACCTCAACAAAAAGAAGAAGATTCTTGGCTACATGTTCTCCAAATCTAGCCCAGCAATTAAAGTGATTCTTCTGTGTGCACCGTTAGGGTGAATCCACCTGAATAAAAAACCATAATAAGAATGAAGTTCCAACAATTAGAATTGTCATGGCAATGCCCTAAATCTCCTATTCACTGAGTGCGGTTTAGAAAGCGATGTACTCTCTTTCCAACTTGACTAGAGACACTCTTGTGGCTATCCGTGTCTCTCGTTTGTCTAGTGTCCTTAAACTAGGAATGCAGCGATGTGCCTCCTAACAGAGGATAATAACTGAAAACAAAACGATGTAATGTCATAGGGCTTTTTCAATGAAACACCAGGGAAACCAAATTCCACATTCTTTCAGAAATGCCACAAAGAAATGTGCCTCACAATAAAAGGAGAATCTAAATGTGCAGTAGGGAGTGGGAAACTATTCTTTGCTCTTGCAGAACATATTTTGGGAAGAAAAACAACAGTTTAATTGATCTGATTCCAAATATTTAGATTCATTAAAATGATACAAGACTGAAGTGGTTACTGAGAACATTTAACCTGAAAAGAGAGGTTATTTCTCATTTAAAGTAAGCATGAATGCTGAATTCATGGAAAACCAAATATGTAGGATTTAATCAGCAAGTTATAATATATAGATTTCCTTAGATTTGGAGTAATTATTAGACCCTACCCAAAAAAATCCAATTTATTCTAATTCTTTTACTGGAGTATTTGCCTGTTAGAACTGTTTTTCAGAAATACAATTACTCCCCAACTTGTTTGAGGAGCTATAATTAGCTTTACCATACCTCATAGTCTTTAAATGTATTGTAAAATTTGAGGATTTAAGCAATTTCAGAGAATGACAGATGTCATTTTAAGCATTGCAATTGTTTTTAATATTGGGGAATGCTTTTTTGAGAAAGTATTTCCTTGAAAATGCCAGGACAGAGCTTAATTTCAGAACCATATTTGTCATGCCTAGCTTCTAGACAAACTCTGCCAGTAAAAAGTGTCTGCTTTATCTGATTCTGCTGCCTCCAGACCCTTATCCCTTTTTGTAACTTCTGTTCTTGCTGTCTTTGAAAGGGCACACATTTCAAATTTCATTTGCAATTCACCAAATAAAAGTTTTTATCAGATGCTCAAATCCCTAGTCTCCCCTTTTCATGCCAGTCCCAACTTAGAAATGTTGAGCACATTCTAAACATGATTTGTCATTGGATGGTGAACCACATAATCTTAAAAAGTCGATGAAATTATGCTTTAGTAAGACCAATGCAAACTTTTTTCAGGCTATTGAGCATGGGGGGGGAAAATAAAAACATAGCTTATTATACACTTCAGTGGATGAGAAACAGACTCTTTGAGGGTAAATTCATCAAAATAAGCACATTATGTGCACTTTGTTAAACCCTCCTCTAGTTAGTCATAGAATACATCTTGTTGGAATATTGTGATTTTTCTACATCTTTCATGGAACTATGTGGATTTGTCATCTCTGGATCTACTAAACAATCTAATGCCTAGACCTCAGCATTATGAAACATTAGCAGCTGTTTGTCAGTGTTTAGTCATGTGTTGTAAAACACAGCTAACAGCAATCAAACATTCATTTTAATTACTAACAACCATAGGCAGGTATAAATGAAGATATGGACACACGAGTGCTATGCACATGTACAAATACCCTTTACTGAAAGGGACAAAAATGGCCATGTTCTATTATATGTTTCTATATACTGTTTATTAACAGGAGTCTGCCAATGTGGTAAAATGAGACAAAGGTTGACTATTTCCTCCCCTTATTGCAATTATTCCATCACAATGCACATGAAGTGTGGTTGACAATCTCTCATTTGGTAATGAATTGTAATGTCAACCTTTACATATGCCAAATATAGATTATTAGTTATCAGGATAAAGGGGAAAAGGCTACTCAAAGATGAATAGAAAGATAAAGTCTTTTCCCCAATAGTGAAGTGTAATGATAAAGCAGAATATAAAATGGTATGTCAGATCAAGAAAAAAAAAATCTTCATGTTTAAATGAAGGTGAAATATGAGGCTATCATTAATACCTCCTCTTCTTCAATATTTCAATAGATCCAGGATCTCAACGGTGAAGAAAACTCTACTATAGTGAAGACAGGCAACCACCCATCCCTATTTTCTCTTCCTTTACTGTTCTTGGTCATATCTTTGAATAAATTCTCAATAAAAGAGCTATTCAAAGCAGTGGAATCCTTCTTCTAGTATTTTGTGGTGAACAATGCAGCACTTGAGTTATTCATCTGCTATCCTTGACTCTCACTACATGGTCATCCCAGCTCCTTTTCCAGTAATAAATATTCTTGATGAAGCATTTATACCACTTTTTGAGTATTGGTTACCATTGGTGATGTGCCAAAGTCTCATTACATTTCCTACCCATTGCTCTATCACCTTTTGATTCAATTGGAACTTTGCTTCTTTGGAAAACATATTCCTTAATCTGCAACTACATAATATCACCATGAAAATATTGCTGTTAAAAAGACATGATGATTTAATGTCAGGAAGAATAGGAGGATTGAATATGGAGTGAAGTTTCCAAAGTATGGACCCACCTCGCTCTATTCTTCCTATCCAGTTTAAGACTCAACTTAATGTTTGTCTTCATTGTCATGAACCAAATCTAGGTTGCTCATTTAACTGCAAGTTGTGATCTACAATATGTATTCTAAATCCACATTGTTTTTCTTATGTGGATTACCAGTCTCATATCTCTTGAATCAGTGTAGATCTCATTGAGGAAATTCTATAGTAGTCTTTTTTCCCCAAATATAAATTATTTGCTTTTTTCTGCCTCACAAATCCCCCACCCCACTGAAAAGAAAGAAAAGAAGAAAGTGGAAGGAAGGAAGGAAAAAAGGAAAGAAGGAAGGAAGGAAGGAAGGAAGGAAGGAAGGAAGGAAGGAAGGAAGGAAGGAAAGAAGGAAGGAAGGAAAAAAACTGGAATTGAGCAATACTATACATGGTATTTTGAATCTTGATATTATCATCACAAATCAGAGCATCTGAAGTTTTTGTTGTTGAGTCATTTCAGTCATGTCTTACTCTTTGTGACCCCGTTTGTGTCAATATCTTCTTGGCAAAGATATTGAAGTGTTGTATCATTTGCCTTCTCCAGCTCATTTTACAGATGAGGAAACTGAGGTAAACAAGGTTAAGGGACTCACCCAGGATCACACAGGTAGTAAATGTCTGAGGTCACATTTGAAATCAGGAAGATTCCTGACTTCACGCCTAGCATTCTATCTATTGTGGCACCTAGCTGCCCCTTATCTGAAATAACTGATATAATTTCTGAAATATTGAAATAATTTCAGTTAACTGAAATAACTATAGGCCATCCTGCCATGACAATGCAAAACAACTTCAAAATTTTTCCTATTTTATGCCTTATTTAACATTCAACACTGATAAACATAAAAGCATAAAACAAAGTTATCTTAATATTTCTTCCACAAAACCTTACTCTGATGTCTCACTGGAATATGAAAGTGACTCATTTCTTGAAGGTTTTGCCTTCAAGAGCACAAATTAGCACACAAAATCTGGCAAATTCAACCATTCTGGAAAGGCTTCAAGTATCACTCCAGCAACAGACTATTTTTCAAGGTGTAACCTAGATAAGTAATTAAGGTTTGTCTATAGTGGGCTGATCATGGAAACCCATGAAACAAAGTAAAATACAAAATGACAAAATTCCGTGTGACCCCCTCTGCTTTTGCATTGATATGCAGGACAATGTTGATTGGAAGATAAAATGAAGTTATAGCCAAATCATAATATGGCCCCCTGCTGCTTTCTAGTCTTCCTAAACCTCATTCTTCTCCACATGCACTATGATACTGCGTTCCTTCCTATTCCTCACACAAGATACTACATCTTCTTACTCCATGCATTTTCACTGACTGACACCCCCAAGCCTCAAATTGCCTTCTTCCTCATCTCTTCTTCCTAGACCCCTTGGCTTTCTTCAAATCTCAGCTAAGATTTCACTTTTTGCAAGGAGCTTTTCCCAGTTCCCTTAAATGCTAATACTTTACCTCTGAGATTATCTCCCATTTCTCCTGTATATATCTTGTTTGCACATAGTTGTTGGCATGTTGTTTCTTCCTTTACCTTGAAAGTTACTTGAAGGCAGTGGACTTGAAAGCTATTCTGAGCACAGTGCCTAGCATGTAATAGGAACTTGCTGATTTGACTAAGTGGAGTTACAGTTTACAGGTTTTTCTTCAAGAAACAAATAAAAGAGTTGGCATAGCTGATTTTATTGTGGCTCCAAAAGCAACAAGACATAATTTCACAGGGAAGATGTCACCATACATAGTAGTGATTATAATAAGTCTTTTAAAAAGACCACCATAAAAACAATTTAAGATTATGTTCTAATATTTGTTTTAAAAGATGAGTGAGAAAAATTATATAAAAACCATGATAAGTTCCTATCTTGATAGTTGCTAACTTCAATTTAAATATGGAAGAGAGTAAAAAAATATATATTGTAAAATGGGATTCAGGAGCAAGAAATGAGTCTAAAGGCTTAGAGGCAATAAAGAAAACTCATTCCCATAGATCACAAATACTTTCTTCAAGAAGAAAGTCAGAAAACACTTGAAATGTTAATCACCAAAAAAAAATCACAAAAAACTGAAATTGATTATATTCTAAAAGACAGAAAATGACAGGTTACCAATGTGGGATTCATTTACAAATAAGCTATGCACACTCAGACAATTGATTTATTGGAAAATAACAAAAATCAATACCAAATTAGAAAAAAAATGAAAACATACAATATGCTTCTCAGGCACTTCCAAGTTGATCTATTTAGACAAGGTTTGAAAAATGGAAAATGGATAAAAAGTAGACTGTCACCTTTTTCTGTGAAGATTTAACCAATGAAAGCAATCACCAAAATAAGAACACCAAAATTATCTAAACATTGCCTCACTCAGCAGAAACACTTGTGCTCCTTTATAAGCACATAAACTTGGCAGTAAAACACATAGAATCTGACTGGAATAAGTTTAGAAGATGAACTACTTCTTAAAATATTACAAAAGATCATGACAGAAGAGACTAAGCAGTTTTACCTCATCAAAAAATGGGAAGTAATGAAGGAGAAAAACACTTATATAAAGCTTTGTGAGAGATACAGTTTAGCCAGAGGACATCAAGAGTACTTAAGATAAACGTGGAACAAGGACAACAAACAGAAGAAAAAACAGAAAAGATCTGTTAAAGCTTCTATAACAAACTTCTTTTTCCTTCAATAACAGTAGTGGTAACACTTTTGAATTTTAATGTCACAGTCTCCATTATACTCCATGGCAAAGTTTAAAAGACACTACTATAGAAAACAGAAGGGAAGAGCAGTTGGAGCAGAATGGATATACCCAGAGGAGGTATATGCTGATGGTGACACAACTTTGTCAGCATTAAGAGGTAAATTATGAAGATATCTAACAGAAAGCAGACTATCAAACACTCAGAAAAAAATAACAAGCATTACTTCAAGGTAGTACTGGATCTGGCATCAAGAAGACCTTGAGTTCAGGTGTGGTCTCAGACATTTACAAGCTATGTGACCTTGGGTGAGTCATTTAAACCTCTGTCTTCTCCATTTCTACATCTATAAAAATGGAGATAATAATATGACATATTTACCAAGGTCGCTGTGAAGGTCAAATGAGATAATAATTGCAAAGTACTTAGCCTAGTGCCTGGCACATAGTAAGCACTATGGAAATGTTAACTATTATTATTGTTATTATTATCATTTACTCTGTCTCAGTTTCCTTATCTATAAAACAGTGATAATAATAGCACCTACTTCCCAGGGTTATTGTGAGGGAAAAAATTGGAAAATATTTGTAACCCTCTTTGCAAAGTTTGAAGTGCTATATATGTGCTAATGATAATTATTATTATTAAAATCATAAATGAAAGTGTATCAATGACTACTAGCCTGTACACATACTTTCGTATTTCTACAAAATCTCTCTGAGGATAATTTACACATTTATAGAGAACTTTTATTTTTACGGAAGCATAAGAAAAGAACCAAAGGCAGGCTTTTGCAAACAAAATTCCATAGCACAGTATATCTTTACAATCACATAATTGATTGAATGGTATGGAGAACATAAGATTTCATTGTCCTCTTATTTATTGCCTATAAAATATTATTTAGTTTGGTAGAGCAAAATTCCACCTTAAATCCTCTTCATCAAAAAATTATCTCCTATGAATATATTAAATTCATACAAGATTCTTCAAAGACATAATAGAGATAATTTCATGCAATGACCCTTTGACTATTAACATAAGCAAGTAATAAGAAAGACAGTTATATACACTGGCCAAAAGGGTTTGCAATCCTCATAGAGAATATCTAGCCCAAAGCACAAATTGAAGAGGGATTTCCTATGGATATTAAGGCCTTCTAGATGTTCCTGTTTGCAAATGACACTGTGCTGGTTCCACCAAGCCTTGGAACATTGCTGATCCTCCTCATGGTTATATATAATCAGTCAAAGAGTGGGGGTTTGGGGGAAGAAATCCTGATGTAATCAGGAATTCTTATCATCTGGACTATAATATGGCAATCGTTAGGCAACTCATATAACTGGTGATCAATACCTATCTCTTGGTCAGAACCCATGAGCGTCTAGTGAATTAGACTCATTTAAACAGGTTAAAGGAGCCTGTGCTAGATTCCTGGCAAGTCACCTAACCTCTATCTGCCTCGGTTTCCTCTGCAGGGAACCTTGCGGGGTATGCTATAAAAAGATTCTTATTTAGGTACAGGTTGGATTTGATGACCTCAGACTTTCCTTCCTATTCTATGATTCTGTGATTTAGCACTGCCTATTATATTCTCATCGTCATTATTTTCATCATTTTCATTAAGAATACCATGAATATATGCATATTCTAGTCTCAAAATTTTCATAGAGGTGAGAAAGTAGTCATATGGGTTAGTAACTGCTGTCTCCTTTGTCATATTTTTTAGGTAATAATATCTAAGATTAATTTCATATTTTATTCTTTCTGCTCCTGGAGGTATTTTGAAAATTGATTCATCAATGCTTTCAATATTGTGACACTTCTAGCAAATATTTTTTGGGTCTACATTTGATTAGTTCTAGTTGTTCTTCTAGACTTGATTTTCTGAAGTGCCATTTCCATTTGTTTATATGATAAAGTTGGAAAAGAGGTATTAGAGTTTAAATGTGTTGTTTTCACTTTCATTGATTATAGTAACTGGTCATTCCATTTCCAATATATCTTTTGTGCTCATTCAAATTTTATCTATTACTATGGAGCTTTAAGGTTTGCAAATGCTTGTGTATATACATATGCATATATGTGTGTGTACATATATACTTATATGTATATATAAATCACAGTTGATCTTCACGTCACCTGACTGTCCTCTTCTGGATTTCTCCATCATTCTACAAGAACTTCTATATCACTTAAGCTCTGGAACTCACATCTCATCTGTACTGTCTTCCTTTGGAGTCCTTCCTCTCTGACTAGAGGGCTCTTCTCAAAGTCTTCATTTAAGGAGGAAGCCCAGGCCACTCCTCTCTTTATATCCCTCATATCTCCTCTGGTCTTTGCTATTATTAAACCCCCCCCCCATTCTGGGTACCTCTCAATTCCCCTTTTCAGCTTCATTTTATGTGTTGCCTTTCCCCACTGAAATGTAAGCTCCCTGAAGTCAGGAGTTGTCTTTATTTTTGTTTGTATTATTTTCATAGTGGTTAGTATGGTACCTGTCTGGCATACAGGAACACTTAACAAATGCTTGTCTGACAACAATCCTGTGAGGTAGGTGGTATTACTCTCATTTTGCAGGTGACACATCAGGTATATAATGAAACTTATTCTTTTATTTCTCTCTCAGAGAATCTATGGAATCTATCTTTCCATTTAGATGCAATTTGTGTCTTCTGTTTTTATTTATAGTAAAAAATAACGAATATTTATTTGGATCCATTTTTCAAAGATACTGCATATTAACTTATTGATCATTAGATGCAGATCTCACATTTAGAGTATCAACAATTAGATGAGTGTCTAAATATGCGTATATAAACCTTGTGACTCAATATCCTTTGACCCCTTTCCCAACACTTCAGCAATGCTATATTCAAAATCTTTCCAGGTTGTGGAAAAAAACTAGTAGCCCTCATTGACCCACTAGCATAACCTTTGAGAACTCTGGGGCCCCTCTATGTTATAGTGAAGTACATTCATAAAATATATGAGTCTATTTTCCTATCTTAGTAAATAGAGTATGTGGAATTAATCGTTATTTTATAATTACAGATAATAATTCTTTTCAATAATATTTTATAGTATTACACATGAAGAGATGCATGTGATTAGGTCAAATATATATGGACCCATGGAAATCATCTGGTGGTGAGGCATTACAAGTCTGTAAAGATTTATATAAATTATAACCAAGTTTTACAGGGATGATCTTTTTTGAAGACAAGCACAGGAAAAAAAATCCAGTTATTTGGGAGTTCTTATTTGTTCAGTCTATTATATATAAACACACACAAAGTCACAAACAATATCCTAAGGACATTTCTCATTCTAATTTATATATAAAAACTCCAAATATATTTGAATTTATTTCACCATAACTTTGCGATAGATATATAAATCTATACCTGTGGATGCCTGTGGAGACATCAGTCAAAGATGTCTATAGTATAAGACTTTGGTCTCCATCAAGTATATGTATATCAGGAAAGTTTCTAGGGAAAAAACATCATCTAGAGATTCAATGAATGAATCATACAGGATAAAAATCTGATCTATGATCTTTAAATGAAAGAGTCTGTTTAGAAAAATGCATAATATTTTCCCCCAAATTTTCTAAATAAAGCAGTTAGTGGCAAATGTACTTCTGAACAAAGAATGAAGAGCATTTGAATGACAACTGACCTTTCTTAAGAGAAAGAGGGATAATACAGAAACACTTTCTTGGCCCATTTTCTCCCATACTTCACAAAAAGTGACAGAATTTTAGCTCCTTGTATCAGAACTATTTTCAGTGGCTACCCTCCAAGAAGACGTGTGGTTTGGCCTGGGACTGGAAGTAGTTTGCAAAATAAGCCATTCCTAGGCTACTGTCTAAAAAGCAGATCTGGAGTCAATTTAGTGAGCATAAGTTACAATTAACTTTGAAAGTAATTGCTTAAGCATTTGAGCATCCTCAGAACTGTAGCCAGTAGGGAGCTGATGGGTGCATATGTATTTTAACATTTCCAACATCTTCAACATCTTTTAGCTACACTACACTAGTAAATCAAGAGAGAAGAATGAAAAATCTATCTCTACAGGATATTATGTAGATTTGTGATTTTTTACTCGTGAAACAATGAAAGGATTATGCTGGTTAGTTTGGATAGATTTTTTTAAGTTTGTACAGAGATAAAATTCATAATATGCTACATTTAATAAAGAATCTGAATGCATTTCAATACAAGTCACTCCCAACTTTAAAATGTTCCTTGGTAGGCTTATCCCCTAAAAAACATCTGGGACAGACAACAACAGAATGGAAATGATTTTACAAACTGTACAGTGAGATTATTGCAATTTTGTTTTCTCCACATCAAGAGCAAATAAAATAAAATCTCCATCAGTTACACTTAGAGCTAGAGGGACAGATTATCCCCAGGACAGGAAGTATCACCCACATCTCCTCAAATATTCCTCAGGACATGGCATTTGGGATGGGTGTTCACAATATTTTCCTCAAGCCACACACCTGAAAAATGTTATCTTTCTTAAATTTGATGTTCACATTCTGAGAGACAGCCACCTGTTCTCATCTCTTATTTCTTCGGGACAATTGTACTTCTATGTATGCAAATATTCTATATTTCAAATGTTTGGTTTCTTATATGGACAACTACAGTGTTCCCTGAAACCAACTACACAATTTTATCCAATAAATTCAGTTCTTTTAAAAATGAGATCGCTCAGGGCGGCCAAGTAGCAGAGAGAGTAAGAGCACCGGCCCCAGAGTCGGGATAACCTGGGATCAAATCCGGGCTCTGATACTTAGCACCACACTCAGAAATAACTGGCCGTGTAACCTTGAGCAAGTTACTTAACCCCTACCACTTTAAAAAAAAATGCGATCACTCTATCTTTCACTTATGCCTCTTGCAAGAATTAAAGAAACTCAATTGAATAAGATTGTTTCTTTCTGAACACACTTCAATAAATAGTTCTTCATAGATCCATAATTGCATCATCATTGATGATCATTCCACCAATTCATTTCACAGCTTTCATGAGATAGTCACTTTCAAAGTGAGAGATGTTACAAGGGCAGAATCAACAGGACATGGCAACAGAATAGCTATGGGGAATGAGAATGTGGAGTCAAGGTTGACAGGTTGTGAGCCTAAGTAACTAGGAAGCTTGTGGTGCTCTCCAGGGTAATAGGAAAGTCAGGAAGTGGGTAGGGCTTGAGGGAAAGATTCAGTTTAAGATGTCCAATAAGTTAGAAATTCAAGCGTGGAGATTATGAGAAAGGTTAGGGCTAGAAAAATAGATCAAAGACTCTTCTGTATAGAAATAATAATTGAATTCATGGGAGTTGATGAAATTACTAAGGAGAACAGTATCAATGGAGAAGAAAAGAGGGCCCAGGAAAAATTTTGGGGGACCCACAGTTATTGGGTGCGACGTGACTGAAGATTTAGCAAAGGATACTGGGAAGGAGCAGTCAGACAGGGGAAAACCTAGAGAAAAGAGAGCATCTAGAAGAGGGTTATTGGCAGTGCCAACAGCTACAGAGATGTCAAGAAGGATAAGAATTGAGAAAAGGACGTCAGATTTGGTGATTAAGAGATTATATGTAAATTTAGAGACAGTCATTTTATTTGAATGATAAGGTCAAAACCCAAGCTGTAGGCTAGGTCTCTGGGATATTATGTATATTTGTGACTTTTTAGAGAGAGGAAAAGGAAGTCTTCTCTTGGAGTTTAGCCACAAAAGGGAAGAGAAATGTGGGTCAATAGCTAGCAGACATGGATAGATCAACTGAGGGATTTTTGAAAGTGGAGGAAACATTGATGGGCTTATAGGCAATAGGTGAGCTGGCAGTAGACATGGAGAAATAAAAGATTAGTAACTTAGTAAGGATAGGAGATGTGGCAAACTGTTGGAGAAGTCAGTATAGAATAGGATTACTTGTACACATAGAGGGCTTTGCGTTCCTAAGGAAAAGAGTCACTTCTTCATGTGAGACGGGGGTAAGGGAAGGAATAGTAGTGGAAGGCAACTTAGTGGTGAGATGAAGAGATGATAAAAGAATGCATTTAGCAAATAGTCTCATTTATTTTAATGAAACATGAAGAAATGCTGTCAGTTGAAAGAGTGGGGTGAAGGGGAGACATGGAAAATATGAGGAGGGAAAAGTCACTGTGGTAAGTGAGATATGAATTAATTTGAAAGGTATAAAAGGACTACTTTGCCACCATATTGGTTTAATTGAGCATAAATTTCTAGTGGTCCTAGTCAACATGATTTCATGATTTTCTCCAACTTTGATTACCAGTGTGTGAGCTAAGGGAGTGAGTGGACTGGGCAAAGACTTGGCCAGTAGAGTTTGAAGAGAGGGACAAGGGACTTGAAAGAAGAGAATGCAAACTTGAACTGGCTTATACCAAAATGTAAAGACAGGAAAGGGAAGAGAGTAGAGCCAGGGCAGGTGAAACAACCAAGGAGTGGGGAAGTGAAATCATGGTTAGGACAAAGAACATGCTTAGGGGTTGCAAGGTAGATGAAGAAAAGGAAAGGTAACAGATTGAATATAGATAAGGGAACTTTAGAGTTTGTGAACATGGAAACAGAATGCTTGAAGGTGATGGCTAGATCAAGATTATGACTATATCTGTGTGTGTGAGTGACATGGGATGGGGGAATTGTTCATGAGAAATAAGTAAATTGGGGTTAGGGTGTCTGAGGGAGTATTAATATGTATATGGACATTGTGTAGAATGAGGGCAAAAGTTAGAAAATAGAGATTGAACCAGGCACTAAACTTGCTAAGGACAAAAGAAGACAGTTTTTAAATAGCTACTAGAATATTGCTTGGGTGGTAAATGTGATTGAGTGAACCCCAAAGAAGTGAGAGCAGTAGAGAGAGCCTGGAACCATAATTCTCCTATAATATATGTATGCCAATATTTATTTCCCAGATTGACTTTGCATGTGTGTTCTGACAAGCTATAAGATTACCAAAATAAATAGATAAAATAAGAATGTTGTTAATTTTTCATATCTAGTGAAATCCATTGAAAATGTGATGCATTTCTTTAGATTTAATAGACTGCTTGTATTCATATTATTTTGTTGATTATGTCTTAAAATTTTGAACTACATTTCATCCATAGGTGATGTTGCAACTGACTCTACAAGCTAGTTGTTAAAACTCTATTGGCAGGTCTCATGACGGGAATAAAGCTTAACACAATTGTTCTGTAGATTTTTATTTTGATCTGGATCTTGATTTTATGTGGTTTTGCTCTATGTAAGAAGGAAAACTGATTAGCTGAAAAGAGCGGTCATCTAGGAGTCAAAAGACTAAGTTTTAAGATCCGACTAAGCCACTGCTCTTTCCTGGCTCTCCTTCTATCTATCTAAATAGTTAGTCTTTTCTGTTGCTTTTCATCCATATCATACCTCTTAATCACAGGTGCCTGCCCTCCAAGGCTCTCTCCTGGCTCCTCTTTTCTTTTTCCTGTAGATCATATCTCTTAGTGAGCTCATCAGATTTCATGAATTTATCATCTCTATTGTAGATGATTGCCACTTTTATATATCCATTTTTAATCTCCTGAATTATAGCCATACATCTCTATCTGCCTTTTGGACATCTCCAGCTAGATGTTTCTCAAACTCGAAGTGTCCAAAACAGAGCTTGTTTTCTTCCCCCCAGAAGTCTCCCTTCTTCTTAACTTCTGTCAAAGGTACCATTACCCTCCTAGTCAGCCATCCTCACAAATTCAAGTCTCATTCTAAACACCTCATTCTCACTCATCCCATATATCCAGTCTGTTGTCTAGTCTTATCATTCCTACCTTTGCAGCATTTCATCCCTCCCCTTTCCATTCAAGAGTCACAACCCTAGTTAAGACACTCATCACCTTTCTCCTAGACTAATGAAATAACTTTTATCCATTCTCCTTTCATTAAGTTTTTTCCCAGTTCTCTACTCCACTATCAAAGTTATTTTTCTAAAATGTAGGTCTGACCATATTGCTTCGCCTTCTGCCACCTCCAGCCTCATTCATTAAGCTCCTGTGGCTCCCTGTCGTTGTTTGTCCTTCATTTTCAAAAAGCACCATGACATCAGGAAGATGATGGCATGACTTGGAAGCAAATTGGATTTAAGTGAGGGAAGGCTGTGCAAGGTCACCAGTCTCACTTTGTCCTCCAGAGGCATCTGCGTTCAATGGCAAGATATACACTGGGTAAAGATGTCTCCTGGCTCCCTGTTACCTCAAGGATCTATTTTATAATATTTTGATAGGCACTTAAAGTCGTTTGTAATGTGGCCCCTTTCTATATTCCATTCACTTTGCATTTTATTGCCCTTCACATACTCTCCATTTCCCAACTCTATATCTTTGTACTGGTTATTCTCCATGTCTGGAATACTCTGCCTTGTGTCTAGAATAACCTTCTCAGCTCTCTCTACCTATTGAATCCATACTTGTTGTAAGCCCTACTAGAAAGTTTGACTAAATCTAATAAGAGGAAATATATGAGACAAATGTAAAGTCTTATAAGGGTTCAAAGTTAATTTTACAAGTAAAAGATGAAGTAAGAATTTTAGTGAACTTTATGTTGAATATGAGTCAACTTTGCTATATGCATTAATGTTCAGGTGTGTTCTTCCCTGGTCTTACCCTGCCCATAGAATTGTATTTAGTTATGAACCTGTTAAATGTCAAAGTTGAGGGAAGATTATTAAAAAGCTATGTAGCATTCATAATGGGTAGCCAGGATGTGAAGGTCTTCAAGATCAGGCCATATGAGGATGATCAGTTGATTAAACTGAGGGTGCTTCACCTGAAGAAGAGAGGACTCAAGGGGAAGCAAGAGAGCAGTCTTCAAGTATTTGAAGGCCTTCATTGTTTAAAAAGGACTAGAATTATTCTATTTAGTCCCAGATAACAGTAAAGTACAATGAGTCAACACTACTAAGGCAAATTTAGGCATTACATCAGGAAGAATAAAACCCTTCCAAACAATCAGTGCCATCCAAAAGTAGAAGAAGCTACTTGAGTTAGTAATGGGTCCCTCTTTACCAGAAGGTTTCAAAGGCCCAACTACCCCTTATCTGGTACGGTGAAGGGTAATTCTTATGCAGGGATAGTTTTTACTAGCTGACTTTGAGAGTCATTTGCTGCTCTGAGGTTCTGTAATTGGAACACCACATCTTCCATTAGCTTTTCTCCTTCAAACCTCACATAGCACTTTGTCACCATGCATAATTTTGTTTAATAAGCTATTTTGCATATCATATGCTACTACAGGAAGTAAATTCAAGGATATCAGAAATTCTATCACATCTAAACTTTGTAGCTTTGCAACAAGTTTCAATTTCAGAGATAGGTCTGTCCTTGGCAGCATGTTTCGAGCCCTTCTCTATTTTGACTTTTGCAAGTTTCAGAAAATACTGGACCTTCCATTAGAATGGAAACTCCTTGAAAGCAGGGATCATAGTTTTTGTTTTCTTTGTATTCCCAGCAATTTTCACTATACCTGGCATGTAATAGCCACTTAATTAAGAATTTGTTGACCTACAGACTTTGACAAGAAAGAAATAAAAACTAAGAGAAACTCATCTACCTCATTCCTCCATGATATACTCTGCTACCTTTAATCTTTAAAATTTTTCTGCATCTCTTCTGGAAACTGAGAAGTAACCACCAATGATTTGTATAAATATAAAAACATTGGGATCTAATCTGTAATTCAAGCATTGCAATGCATTGATCTATGTGATAAACAGTGCCATATTAATCCAATTTCAGCTGACAATTAGCTAGGTAAGAAAATTCAATATCATTCATTATTTCCTAACTGAAACTGACATACCTAAAATTTGAAATCTTCTAATAAGAGTAGAAAAGAAAAACAGGAAAAAAGTGGGAGCCATAATAGAAGACTGATTGACAAAGATATCACTTAAAACATATGATCTGAATATTAATAGTTGTCAATGATTCAACTCACCTTTATAAAGAATCTACTCTGTACTGAGCACTGTGATATGAATTGATCTTGAGGCACAAAGTAACCCTTCCCTAGCCCTTCAGTGGTCTCTAAACCTAAGACTCTACCAACAGTATACTTTATAGCCCAGTGCACAAGATTTCCCCAAGATCAAACATCTGCTACAAATAAGTCCTGGAACATGGCAGACTTTTTGCTCCATTAGATAAATTGCTAATATATATCATTTTTGTAGTATTATCACTCATTTTTGTCCAACTAATTTTTTTGCTGTTGTTGTTTTAATTGTCATCTTGGGAAAAGACATACATTTTCACAGGACCACAGTCCACATAGGCCACCTACTCCAAATATGCACAAAACAAAAATAAATAGAAACAAATTTTTAAAAACCCGCCTCATTTAGTAGGGTTGTCTAGTCTCTGCTTAAAGACCATTAAGGAGGTGGAAGGTACCACCTGCACATTCGACTTCAGTATAACTCTAATTGTTATAAAGTTTTTCCTGACATCAAGCCTATTTTTTTACCTTTGCAACTCTTACTCATTGGTCCTGGTTATGCATGATAGGATATTCACAGAGAACTAGGGCCAAGGGAGATGAAATCACTTAACCATGATCCCGCAGGATGAGATTTCAAACACAAACTCCTTTGACTCCAAATCTAAGATTGTTTCCACTGTAACTCTCTGCCAATTCAAGTAGTATTCAGGTCTCTGAAAACAACAATATGATGCCTTGATTTTTATAGGCAATATGCTCATTTATTTTGATTTACCAAATTTGATTCTTACTATCAATGAATGTATTTGTAATGAAAACATTTTATGAAAAATATACCACCAAGGACATGATTGAATATTTTAATTCCCTGGAAATTTTTATAAATTCCATTGCCATGCCAAAATAAATAAATGCTTCATAATATGTAATTTATGCAGGAAAAAATTATTGTTCTTTCCTGTTGGTTACTCTCTCCTCCTTTGACTTCAGATGTCTCTCTTCTCTGTTGTTCTTTGTCTTCTTCCTGACCCTGTGAAGTAACATTTCTAAGGTTCTGTTGTTAACCCTATATTGTATTTCTCCATATATTCTGGAATCCATCTACTTCTCTCTTCTCTCACTGCTGACACCCTAGCAGCAGCCTTCATTGCTACTTACTTAAAATTTTTAAATGTTTTCCAACAGGTTTTCTTCAGATACTCTCTTTTTCTCAAACCTATCCCTCTCACCTTTGTCTGAATATTTCTTAGATCTCTCTTCTGTTCCAATATTTTCAGTGGCTTCATATTGTCCAAGAGAAGTTTAAGTTCCTTGACTAAGATTCAAGGCAGCTACCATCTGGAACCTTACCACCTCACTTTTTCAAAAATAACTCATATTATTTGCCTCCATACTCAAGATGTTTCATTAAAATAGGATGACTCTTTAACCCCTCAAAATGAAATATTCCCATCCATATACCCTTTGCTCACACTGTCCCCAATGCCTAAATGCCCATTATGCATGGTAAAATGCTATGGTAAAATCACAAACTATTAGAATTTTTTTTACAGATATGTAGCAGTGTGATAGTAATGGAATATAAAGATCCCCCTGTATTGGCTTGGTTTTCAAATTGATTGTGTTAAAACCCAGAGTTTGTTAATCCCACCTGTGGGATGGACTTGTTGATGTGAAAAGAAAGTCCTGAACTGGGAGGAGCTGGTGACATAGATTTGGAGAGACAAGAGAGAGGCAGAAGAACTTTTTTTGGAAGCAGCACCCTCGTGGAGGCACAGAGAGAGACTGAGAGGATTGCGGAGGGCCACTTTGAATCGCCCTGGACTTTTGAGACCTGCCCCTGGAGCTGCCAAGGACTGAGGAGACATGGCTGTTCTGCTGGTACTTTGTCTGTCTGTTCTGATGTTGTTTTGCCAGATTTGTCCACTGGTGAAAGATAGTCCTGTTGAAGAAGTCCTGGAACCTGGCTGTTGGCTAAGAGCTCCTGAGACTGTCCTGCAGACAGAGAGTGAATACTGTCCACTGGTGAAGGACAGTGCTGTTGTTGCAGGGGTCTGGGAACCTTTCTGTTGGTTCAGAGCTACTGAGACTATCCTGCAGACAGAGAGTGAATACTGTCCATGGTGAAGGACAGTGCTGTTGTTGCAGGGGTCTGGAGACTGTCCTACAGACAGAGTGAATACTGTCCACTGGTGAAGGACAGTGCTGTTGTTGCAGAATTCTTGGAACCTTGCTGTTGGTTCAGAAGCCCTGAAGAAGGATTTTCTTGTTGTATGTTTACAGAAATCCTGGGAGAGGGTTTTGCTAATGTTTTCAGGGGTTCTAGGACTGTTCTGCAGACAGAGGATGAATCAATGAAGAGACTGGCAATGTATCTTGTGGCCTTGCTAAGCCTTGTCTCCCCAGGAACAAAGATGGCTGAGAACTTGCCTTGTGTCAAGATGAAGAAAAGACCTCCATTTCGGTATTAAGTGCTGTGCTTAAAAGATGTAACTCTGGGGTAGATTCAATTGTGATCCAGGGGTGGGAAACTTTTGACCTTTTTGTGTTCTATGGTTGAACAAATGAATGTACTTTACTTAGATTGGAAACTAATCTCCATTTGAGAAGAGGGGCTTTGTGATGGACCAAATGAAGGTACAGCCCAGGGGTGGAGTAGTATTTAGAACAGGGACTTTGTAATTGATTGAATGAATGTAAGGTCCTGGGGTGGGGTAGTACTTGGAGATTGTTTAATCACACTTAGTAAATGCTGTATTTTGAATGATGACATGTTTTGATCTTCTCTGTTCTTGGTTTGTCACTGAGTAAAATGGAGAGCACCTATGCTGGTATTTTGAACCTTGGGAAGTTGCCTTTCCTTGGCATTGCATTACAAGCAGTAAGCAGAAAAGAAAGTCCTTTGACACAGTAATTCCATTGTTGAGTATATTCCTTAAAATATAAAAAGACATTATCTATTATATTATTTTTTACAGCAGCATTATTTGTCATTATAGAAACTGGAATCAAGTTAAACATCTAACAAGAGGGAATTAGTTTAACAAATTCTGGCATATTGATATAAGGAAGTGCCACAATTCTATTAAGAGAAATAAGTATGAGGAATATAAGTTAATATAAAAGACTATTATGAAATAATGTACAGTAAAAACAAAAAATTAGAACCATAAAAACAGGGTACACACTATGACTACACCAGAGGTAAAGTAAATGGGAATTAACACACAAAGAATCACATTAGGGTGATTTAAAAGTTATAAAATTTTTGTATTTGAACTAATTTACTTAAGTATAAGTAGTTGCAAAACTGGTATAATCAGTTGCATTGGTGTTTGATATTATTTATAATGTCTTTTAATAATGACTACCCTTCCCTTCTTAGACTGATAAATTATTACCCATCTTCTAAAATTCAACTCAAATACTTCCTCCAATAGCTACATCTCTCTTTCTTCTGTCATTAGCAATGTTCTCTTGGATGTCACATAGCACTTTGTTTTGGGGATACTATAGAATGAAATACAAAAGCATTTAGTAAGTGGTTACTATATATAAAACACTTGTAAGTCAAATAGAAAAAAATGAGACAGTTCCACTTCCCACTGAATTTATATTCTAATAAGGGGAGATAACACATATAGGAAGCATCAACTTCAGAGTATATAGAAAAGTTCAGTGTTCCTTAGGTTACAAGGCCAGAGTAGATAACAAGGCCTGGGAGTACCTAGATTGAAAAGGTAAGTAAGATGGCCCAGGAGTACAAAGGGCATAATGCTAGGCAGATGGTGAGGTCATATGTACATTAGGGAGCAATGCCGGGCCAAATAGTAAGACCTCAAATGCCACTATCTTCCTGAAAAGATTATAGTTGGTGATTCTTTTTAAATTTTTTTTTTTTGCTTTTTGGAAGGGGGAAGGCATGGCAATTGGGGTTAAATGACTTGCCCAAAGTCACACGGCTAGTAAATGTGTCAAGTGTCTGAGACCAGATTTGAACTCAGGTCCTCCTGACTCCAGGGTCGGTGTTCTATTCACTGCACCACCTAGCTGCCCTATAGTTGGTGATTCTGAAGAAGTATGAGTGGCTATATTCCCAACCAATAATTTTTGGGTAGAAGCACTGAGCTCAGTGTTCAAAACAGAGTAGAGCTCTTGATAACCTCCAAAAGATATTGAATTAGGTCTGGTAGAAACTGGGCAATAAGGTCTAGAGAATGGGGAAAGAAATGGGTTTCCTTTGGACAACTTCTTCTGTAACCTTGGGTACCTATTGGAATATGAGTGATGGATAAAGTGGGACAGGGAAGGGGAAAGTTAACTATTAAAATATCATTTGACATCTTGTATTACATGGTACTATATTTCTGTATTATCTCAGACTGTTAGTAAAGGGCCATTTCTTATCTAAACTTTCTTTCTCCCCTAGAATCTACAACATTGCTCTGCACAATGTAGGTCCTTGGCAAATGTTTGTTTAGTTTCAATTTGAATTCTCAAATGACATTGCTCTTTATGTGCTTCAAGGTCCCAAATTATTTTGTAATGTCTAAGAATACATTTTGATCCAAAAAATTTTTATACATTTTTAAAAGCACTTATTAAATCAGACCCATGCATAAGGGAATTCCAATAGTTTTGATTTATTTTTCAGATCTAAAAATATATCTTAAAATTTCTGCTTTATCACTAGATAGATTAATTAGTAATCTCAGTCATCTTCAACTCCTTATTCCTTAGTCTCTATATGCAATTAGTTATAAAATCCTGTTGATTCTATCTCCATTTTGTTTCACAAATTTGTCTCTTCCTTTCCATCT
The DNA here is from genome assembly GCF_028583685.1 of Petaurus breviceps papuanus. Lineage (NCBI taxonomy): Eukaryota > Metazoa > Chordata > Mammalia > Diprotodontia > Petauridae > Petaurus > Petaurus breviceps. The sequence goes on from NW_027187358.1 coordinate 24,720,670, forward strand.
TTCCCATCCAAACACACCCTTGTACTAGCCCTTTTGCACTTTTTAACTAATTTATTGCTATATCACCCTAATTTGTCTCCTAGACTCTAATATCTTCCCCTTTAAAGCTGCCCAATACACTGATTACAAATTAATCTTCTCAGTACACAGAACTCTATCTATGATATTACTGATAGATGGATCTCCTAGATGAAGAAATTCCCTCTATCAATGCAAATAGGCACCTTCTCTGAAACTCACATTCTTGAGTTGCCTAGAGCATGGAGAAGTTAAATGACTTGACCTGATCAGTCCATCTTAGAGAAGGAACTATAATTAAGATTTTCCTGAATTCCAAGACCAAGTTTCTCTCCAGTCTGCCAAGTTGTCATTTAGTGTTGCCCAACTACCCCAAAATCATTACCATCATCATTATTAATGATTTGTTATTAAACTAAGAAATAATATCTAAGCTCTTTAGTTTTCAGAGCCATCTACAATCTGGCTCTAGGCTTTCTTCCTAGGTTTAACCCCTTATATATTATATGTTTAAATCAAGCTATACTTTTTGTTGTCCTTTGAACATTTGCCACTACTTTCCCATTTCCGTTCCTTTGTTCACGGTATTCTCTGTGCCTGACAGATGCTCTAACCCTTACTCTATGCGTTGAAATTGCCCATTTTATTGCTTTTTCCTCCATCAAGGAATATTCCTTGATGCTCCTAGTTAGTAGTCTTTCATACTGATGAACTTTCATTTCAATTTGTTCACACCTCTTGTATGCACTTATATTTTGTGTTATGTTCATATGTAGTATAACAGCTAGATGAACAGTGGAGAAAACACTGGGCCTGTTGTTAGAAAAACATGAGTTCAAATCCAGCCTCAGACACTTACTAGCTATGTGACCTTGAGAAAATCACTTTATCTCAGTTTCCTCAACTGTAAAATAAGAGCAGCACCTACCTCTCATTGCTGTTGTGAAGATCAAATGAGATGATATTAATAATGTACCCAGCACAATGGCTGGCTATTACTGTTTAAAATACATATTCCCTTTTCTCCTACTATTCCTCGTATACTACAGCTACTATATAAGTTCTAGGGATAGACACTGCATCTTATTTGTATTTTCATCTTTCCCATTGCCAAATAAATTATGTGTAAGTAGTAAGTGTCAAATAAATATTTATTGAATGAATGGACAGACATGAAATTTGATTTGTACTGTGCAAAAATGTTGGAACCCCCAAATAATAGCATGTTGCCAGTAATAAAGCTTTACATTTTTCAAAACAAAATTAGAAACAGAGAAAAATAAAGAGTAGAAATGTTTGAAAGTAGATTAAATTCAGTTATCCATATAGAAGCAATTATATCCAAGATAGTCTTTAATAATAAAAAACCTTATTTCTAATTTATTCAATTAAAAATATATAAAATTATATTAGCCAATTACCATGTACTCGATTAAACCATACATTATTCAACATTTTGATCCTTTTTGAGTATGAAAGTTATGTATAAAATAGTCCCTTTCACATAGATTCTACTAAAATAATTATCAGATTATAGTAAAAGTTGTAGCTATGTGCTAAGTTTTTTTTACAATGTTAAATTTTAATGTGAATTGGTTTTTAGTGATTCCCAGTTCCAAATACATCAGCAACTATATATTAAGCATATGTCATATATACCTCTGTACAGTCCTACTCCAAAATCTTAGCATGTTGTAGAGAAGACCTTGAATTCTTCACAGTCATACCAGAAGAGCACAAGATCAAACTGATTCTGTCATACTAGAAGGCTTCAAGAATGGGTATAGTCCCAGGAACTAACTGTGTCTGCTTTCTAAGGACAGTCCAACTAAGTTCGGAGATACTCTTTACTGTTAGACTGGCCATTTAGTTTTGAAATTTTTGCCATGGCAACCCATGATACAAATAAAAATACAAAAATGGCTCTATATCATATAGGACTCCTCTCTCTAATTTTCACTTCCACAGTAATAGTGAGAGAGTATCCGAAAAAGGAGCAGAGGGTAGTAAGAGCTAAATGTTCTATTAACATTTAGTTCTTGGTACACTGAAGGCTGGATTTTTATTCAGTGATTAACAAGTGGACTAACTAGAAAAGAATTCTTAACCATTTATAGTGTCAGGGACCTCTGGCAGAGTAAGGAGCTATAGACTTCTTTGCAGAATAGCATTTTTAAACTCATTGAATAAAACCTATGACATTACAAAAGAACCAAATTATATAGAAAGTTGTCAGAATTAAAAAATAATAGTTCACTAACAATGAGTTAAGAATCCCTAGATTAGAGAAACTGTCATATTGATCTTGATATTCTTATTGTAAATGAAACTGGAAGACATAAGTTAGACATGAATGGAGAAATGACTCAAAGTTTCTCCTTGGTGAAACAAAAAAAAAGCGGGTTCTATTATGTGCCAAAAGGCAAGAAATGTAAGTTAATGGAAAATCCTCAATCTCTCTCTCTCTCTCTCTCTCTCTCTCTCTCATGAATGGAGAAATGACTCAAAGTTTCTCCTTGGTGAAACAAAAAAAAAGCGGGTTCTATTATGTGCCAAAAGGCAAGAAATGTAAGTTAATGGAAAATCCTCAATCTCTCTCTCTCTCTCTCTCTCTCTCTCTCTCATGAATGGAGAAATGACTCAAAGTTTCTCCTTGGTGAAACAAAAAA
>NW_027187358.1:24723456-24803456 GCF_028583685.1 Petaurus breviceps papuanus
TCTCTCTCTCTCTCTCTCTCTCTCTCTCTCTCTCTCTCTCTCTCCTCCATATATATATATATATATATATATATATGTATGAATATATATACATATACATACAAACATAGGTGTGTATATATGTATGTGTGCATCACTGTTCAGTTTAAATTGTTAAAGAACAAAAACAAAGATAATTATCCACATGAAGATGATTATATCTGCTGCTTATGTCTTATGTACAAGTACCTGTTTCAAAGGATTAGAAAGCAAATAAATTCTAAGACGTCAGTAATATGATCCAAACTAAATCATACTCAGTGATTTCATTGTAAATTGAACACTGAGGAGGATGATAAAAATATGTTAGAAAACATAATTCAGGAGTAAGAAACAAGAGAAGCTAAAAGACTGAAAAAGCTTCACACTACACATATCATAAATACTTCCTTCAGGAAGAGAGTAAGGAGGAACTCAATATGAAACTGATTCTATTCTAAGAGACAAGAAATGATTGGGAAACTGTGCAGTACAATGGGAAAAACACAAGCTATAGAGTCAGAAGGCCTGAGTTCCCATCATTCCTCTGACATTTATAACCTGTGTGAACTTTGACAAATCACTTAATCTCTTCAGGCTTCCACTTCCTCATTTGTAAAATGAAGGAGTTGGACAGGATGCAATTTAAGGTTCTTTCTAACTCTAGGTCTTGTATCCTGTGGTTATTGATATGTAAGTTATTTCCAAACATTCTGTCCCTATACAGTAAACTTATTAACTTGCTGGAGCAAAACAAAAATTAATACCAAATTATAATAATAAAAGTAAGATATGATGTTCAGTTTAATGACTCCAATACAACCTATTTAAACAAGCTCTTGATTAAAAGGGGGTAATGGATAAAGGAGAAGACATTGACACAGATTTTTTATCATTTATCCTAAGAAAATAGTATTTTCTTAGGAACTTCAAACTATGGAATCAATCACCACAGTGAGGAGACCAATAAAACCTAGATGTTTTCTCAATCAACAAATACTTGCAGAGTGGAGAGAAATAGAAGCCAAGAGAAAGGCAAATTTAGAATATAAATTCATTTGCAAAAGTATTTATAAAAGAGAGTGATACAGTGTTTGGGGTACTAACCTTGGCATCATGAAAGCCTGTGTCCAAACCCCACCTGAGACCTTTATTCTTTATGTGACATGGGCAATTCTCTCAACCTCCCTAGGACTTAGTTTTCCCATCTGTAAAATAAAGGGGTTAAGCTTGATGATGTCTGACCTCCCTTCCAGCTCTATTTCTATGATCCTATAAAGGTAGTGAAAAGTTACCAGCAGTTTCATTTCATAAAACAAAGATAAATAGTGAAGGGAAAATAAATTTATAGAAATCTTGGTGAAAGATCCAATTAAGCCATATCAACCTGAGAATATTTAATCATGAAACTGGAAGGAAAAAAAATGAATGGATAAAAATGTCAAAGATCTGAAAGACTTCCACAACTACATATGTGTGTAAGTATTTGTATGTATATGTGTGTATATATGTATGACAGCAATGCCACCATATTTAGATTCTAATATTATAGCTCCTGATTTGCTATGTGAAGAAGTAAAAATGACTTTTAATAAAGATGGGGAAATCAGTCATTTTAGGTGAAATTTACTAAAAGGGAGATAGAAGTGAAATAACTTTAAGGAATAATAGTTTTCCATGATATCTGAAAAAGGAGATGATACCAAACATTTGAGGAGGAAAAACAGATATTATTGCTCAAAAAGGTAACATAAAATAATAATATTTACTGATCTATATGTCTAATTTCTAAATAGGTAAAATATTTTTGAGAATTATCTTTAGATCTATCAGATCATAATGAATAAGCATGGGAAAAGGGAATAGGCAGGCTTCCAAAAACAGGAGAAGTAGAATAAGGACATATATAGCAAGTAGAAAAAGGATAGATGGGTAGATGGATAGATGATAGATAGATAGATAGATAGATAGATAGATAGATAGATAGATAGATAATTTCCTTAGTCTACTTCTAATATATATTTTATATAAAATATAATAATTATATTCTAATATATATAACAAGGACATATATATATATATATAAGGATATAATGAATTGTCAAAAAAAAAATAGATGTCCTGTTCACATAAGGAACACAAGGGAAGACAAATGGATGGTCTGTTTATCCATTGGCATCCTTACAATGTCAAGAAATTTAGAGAAAGGACCATAGTATATTCAATGTATGCCTTGTATAGGACTTATGTCCTCACAAGTCAAGAATTGATCACAATCCATACCATAGAAAGGGGTACTCATGTGAATGAGATCACAGATTCATCAAAGCATTATAATAAGCACTAAGTACAGTTGACATAACAATAAGCAGCCTATGTCAAAGGTTATGCTGTAAGAACTTCAAGGCTACATTATGTATAAAAAGGCCAATGATGTGTACTTCAAATAATTAATTTTTTAAAGTAAGATTTTGAAGCTAGATCATTGCAATGGAATGGCAATAAAGACATAAAAGTTAGATGCCAAGGAAATCTGATTTTTTTTAAAGAACCTCATGAGATTTTTAGGAAATCAAGTGGGATTGGATGAGCTCAGTGATGTCCAACTCAAAGAGAATCAGATTGCTAAAAAGAAAATGTGAAGGATCTTACCCCTTGATATTCATTCAAACAAAAAGAGTTCTGACTTCTTTCTTTCTTGTTTATGACTCAGCAGAGAAGAGGTCATATTTGTCCTTCCAAATATTTTTTTTTCATTCTTGTCTTGGAGTCCAATATATAGAGGAAGAAAAATCATTAAGTAGGGAAATAATCTATTTGATTTGGGTATCACTGACCTCATCCAATCCCCCCAAATTATAGATAAAGAAATTAACTCAGAGAAGAGAGGCCTATGCACAAGGTCTGGCTAATAGGAAAGCTGGGAATGAAACTCCAGCTTCCTGATGTAAAGTCCAGACTTCCTTTACAATGCCAACAGCAACTATAAATATGCCAGTATAGTTCTTAATTGAAAAATATAACAGACTCTCCATATAGAAGACAGAAGCAAAACATTTATTCAGACACCAGAAAACCAAATCCCAACATCGGGAAACTGAATCCATCATAGCAGCATAGAAGTTGATACACTATAATGCAGCAGAGAGACACACCATTCTTTAGCCTTATGGACAAACCAATACTCACAAGCCTAGCTGTCTCCCTGGCTGTGTCCCTCTGCTCCCTACAGCTCTAATTACTCTGACTCCTAGCTTCCTGTGGGCTCTGCTCCATTCTTCAGCAAACTCCTCACACCATAGGCTCCATGTGATTACATTAGCCTATTAGGGGGCAGGGAAAATCTTCAAATCAGGGAAGGTCTTCAAATTCCCTTAGGCTTATTGAGGGACAAGGAAGATCTTCAAATTCCCATTACCACTGCAGTTCATCAATGCAGTGTTATCTCCTTTGGTGCAAATAATAGTCCATCTATGCCCTCTCATTTTGGGTGACTGTTCAGAATTAATTTCTAAGATACTGAATTATAGATGCCTGTTTATAATCCACAAAAATCTTGATTTAAATTACATATTATTCTTAAATATACTTACACATTTTTAATAAAAACTATATTCTAATAATATATTAAAATACTTTGCAAATTTTAAAGCACTATATAAATGTCAATTATTTAATAATTCAAATTTTTATTATTAGAAAATAATATAAATAAAAAAGCCTCTATAGAGGCTTTTAATTCAATTGACCATATCTACAAGATGTTTGGGCTATATAGCTATAATCAGAGCACCAATGTACATGTGGTAGCAGTTTACACAATATTGAAGCAATATGGCACAGTACAAAAATATTGGTCTTAGAGTCAGATAGTATGGGTTACAGACCTGGCTCTCCCACTAACTGGCAGCAACATCTTAAGAAAATCACAGTATCAATAAATCTCAGAGTTGGAAGGAACCTAAGAGGCTATTTTAGTCTAAGCCATACCTGAACATGAATCTCTACAATATACCTGACAAATGACCACTTATTTAGCTTTTATCTGAAGGCCTCCAGTGAAGGGGAAACCCTTTTAAATTTGAGGCAGCTCTAATGGTTAGGAAGACTTCCTTTACATTTGGCCTAAATTTGCTTCTTTGCAACATCTACCAATTGGTCCTGATTCTGCCCTCTGGGGCCAAATTAAGCAAGTCTAATCCCTTTCCAAATGATAGCCTTTCAAATATTTGAAGATAGTTATTATACCCCACTCCCTTCCTGCCTTTCAAATCTCCCCTGCTCCAGGCTAAACATATCCAGTTCCTTCAATCAATTCTCATATGGCAGGAAGTCAAAGTCCTTTGCTATGCTGGTTGTGTTCCTTTGGATGCTCTCCAATGTCCTTCCTAATACATAGTACACAGAGGTAATATAATATTTCAGATGTGGTTTGGGCAGGACAGAATACAGAGGGAATACCACCTTGCTATGCCTGGATATGATGTAACTCCAACTCTCTGAGCCTCAGTTTCTTCCCATGTAAAGTTGAAATAATACCATTTGTACTACCTACCTCAGAAGAGGAAAAGTGTATTGAAAATTGTAAAGCACTATATAAACATTAGTTCTCATTATTGTATTTACCTGAGAGGAAATAAAAGCCTTTGGAGAGTTACATTTGCAAACTGAAATCTTCATAAAATGATGGGAAACAAAGGAAGAATGCTTCTTTTTTATATATAGATAGATTATCTGTACTCATTGGAACATTCTATAGTTTTTGGTATACAGAAGTAATTTTAAATAGGTAAAAAGAAAGATCATTAAAATACCAGGCTCTGTAAAATGAGATATAAAACATCTAACAGTTCTTAGAAATCAGATCAAGGGGGCGGCTAGGTGGCGCAGTGAGTAAAGTGCCAGCCCCGTAGTCAGGAGGACCTGAGTCCGGTTCCGGCCTCAGAAACTTAACACCCACAAAAAAAAAAAAAACAACCTAGCCGTGTAACCTTGAGCAAGTTACTTAAGCCCAATTGGCCTCCAAAAAGCAAAAAAAAAAAAAGAAGAAAGAAAGAAAGAAATCAGATCAAGGAAATGTTCAGTATAATTATTGATTGTTATTAAGTAGACATGGACAATGAGCTGCATCTGGTATTGAATAGAACGAGGAGAGCAGGTTGCCTTGCACTTGAAAAACTGCATAGTATTTTCAGTGATCCCAAACCACCCCATCATAATAACCCTTAAAAAAAACTCTTCTATGGAAGATTGATAGGAGAATTGGGGCAAGAATCAGAGAGAAGACACTGATGTGTTGTCGTCCAAACAAGTAGATGGACCATCCACATTGATGAAATCACAAATCAGGGAGCAGTCAGCAAATATTTACTAAGCACCTACTCAATCCTACACACTGTACTAAGCACTAAGATACATAAACAAAAACAGTTCCTGCCTTCAAGTAGCTCATATTCCAATGCGGGAAACAACATGCAAACAGCTATGTACATATAAGATAGAGTAAATTGAAGGAAACTGCAGAGGCCACATGTTAGCATTTAGGGGGACCAGAAAAGGTTTCTTGCAGAAGGTAGAATTTTGCCTGTGACCCAAAGGAAGTCAGGGAAGTCAGCAGGAAGCAATGAGGTAGGAGAGCATTCCAAGCATGAGAGGTAGTCAGTGAAAATCCTTGACGTTCGGAGATTGAGTATCTTCTGTGAGTAATAGCAAGGAGGCTAGTGTAACTGGGGGCAGTGAGGTGGCACAGGCCTTGAGTCAGGAAGACTCATCTTCTTGAGTTCAAATCTGACCTCAGATACTTACTATCTGTGTGACCTTGGGCAAGTCACTTGACCTTATTTGCCTTAGTTTCCCTATCTGTAAAATGAGCTGGAGAAAGAAATGGCAAACCACTCCAATATCTTTACCAAGAAAGCTCCAAAGAGGGTCACTAAGAGTTGGACGTGACTGAACAACAACAGTGTGAATTGGATCATAGAGTATGGTGAGGGGAGTAAAGTGTAAGAGAGCTGGAAAGGTAAGACAAGGAAATATTACTAAGGGCTTGAAGACCACAAGGAGGATCTCATATTTGATTTTGGAGGGAAAATGAAATTTGAGAGTGACATAGTCAGAACTACACAAATCCATCAGTGTTTAAGCATCAAGTACAATTCTCCCAAATGAGGAGTGGGGGTGGAGAGGACTATAAAGGACTAATTTTAAATGTCTGTTAACCTCTTGACTTCCACCATCACCACCATCAGATGTGTGAAGTAACTGCTAGTTAGAGGGTGATGGAACATAAGAGGGGCAGAAGAAGCTAAGCAGTCATATGGGAACTCTAGGGATTCTCCATCCTGAAAATCAAGGAGGAAGACCTGGAGGCTAAGAGAGAAAGAACGTTTCTGGAACCCTCTCCCTGAATGAGGCCACATCAAGTGAAGGAATAAATGTAAAGTGCTTTGCAAACCTTAAAGTGCTGCATTAATGTTAGCTCTTGTTACTGTTATTTATTTGGTTATTGTTATTGCCAGGGGCCCAAAGATGAGGACAAAGTCGGTATGGTTTATAGCCCTGAGTCCCAAATATAACATCTTCTCAATTATAGCATAGAGAGACCAAAAATAATAGAGGTAATCCCCAAATTCCCAGTTCTTAGCACAGTGACTAGCACATAGTAGGTGCTTAAGAAATGTTTACTGACTGACTGACAAAAATTACAGAACTGAAGAATTTCATGACTGGAAAGGACTTTCTTGACTTTTTTTTTCCTTTTCGTAGGGACAGTTGGGGTTTAGTGACTTGCCCAAGGTTACATGGCTAGTAAGTGTTAAGTATCTGAGGCCAGATTTGAACTCAGGTCCTCCTGACTCCAGGACCAGTGCTCTATTCACGGCACCACCTAGCTGCCCTGACTTTATTGACTTTTTCATCCAGTCTGTGTCTGAACAATTCCAATTCCCCTAATAAGTGGTTATTCAGTTTTCATTTGAAGATCTCAAGTAAGAGGCATTCGGTTCCTTTTTTGTATCCCTCTCTGTTAGGAAGACTTCCTTACATCAAGCCAATTAGCTTCTTTTTAGTTTCCATCCATTGTTCTTCCAAATAATATCTCTTAAAGGAAGCTATCATTTCCACTCCTCCCCCTCCCAATCTCTTCTTCCTACTAAATGTTCTAGTTGCTTCAACTTCTCCTTATATGGCATGATTTTAAGGTCCTTCCCCTTGCTGATGGGCTTCCTCTGTCTACTTTCTAATCCAGAGTAGGGAACCTGCAGTCCACAAGTCCCTTTGACTGAATCCAAACTTTACAGAACAGATTTCTGGTTCTCCACCCCTCTCTAATCCACCAATACTGTTTCTAAAATAGGAGGCCCAGAATGGAACACAATACTCTAGAGATAGTAAGATTTGAGCAGACCATAGGGAGACTTGTTGTTCAATCATTTCAGTTATGTCTAACTCTGTGACCCCATTTGAGGTTTATTGGCAAAGATACTTTAGCGGTTTGTCATTTCCTTCTCCAGCTCATTTTACAAATGAGAAAAATGAGACAAACAGGCTTAAGTGACTTGCCCAGGGTCACACAGCTAGTAAGTCTCTGAAGTCAGATTTGAACTCAGTGAGACTACAATGAGTCAGGGAAATCAGGAAGAAGAGATGAGGTAGGAGAGCACAGTGAGACTACCCTATTTTATTAAGAAAAATCCTATTTTACTAAATAATTAAGTTGTCCAGTCTTCTCTTATATCAACATTTTTGTCAGGGCTGCTAAGACGAGGCACAGTTGACCTGTTTTGGTGTCCTGGCCTCTTCTTCCTACCATTCAGTCTTCTGCAACATGATGGAACTAATGTAAGGAGATATAATAATAGATAGAAATGACAATATCAGTCCTTATTCATTATATATATATCATTATTTTTGAAGAATAAGCTATAAGCATTACTTTATGTTCAAATTCTTTGGAGAATTACAAAATTAAGCAGCTCTTTGAAAATTGTTGCTTTTGTTTTGTCTTTAATAAGTAACTTTCAAATGCTTTGCTTTGTAAAAAGCATTTAAAAATCCTATCAGAGGTTAAGAAACAGGTCCCACTTAACATTCTTTTTCCCTTGTGCATGTGGGTGGTATCCTTAAGATAATTTCCACTGATAACCTCTTAATGATACTTGAAATCTACTTGATTTTTTAAAGAGTTGTGTGAAGCTATATATCTTACAGACCTCGAAACTATAAATGTAAGCTCAGGCATTTCTTCATTGAATTAGAGACAACTGTCTTTTTCTTTACACTTTACAAACATAATACAGCAAATATATATGTATAGATACCCACACACACATATATGTATGTGTGTGTGGGGGAGGGGGGGTGTATGGGCTGGGCATTCCTGGAAGTAACTCACTCAAAGCTTCCATGTGCTTGACTAGAATGACAACTTGGCATCTGTGATGGTTGAGGGGTCCATTTAGAGTCATATTCAGATATCTAACATTTTAAATTTGGGCAACACAAATTCAACATGCGGTGACAAAATCTGTATGCCATGCCCTCAGAGTGAAAGTCTAAGGCAGGGGTGGAGAGCCTCAGGGTCACATGTGGCCTTCCAGGACCTTGGATCTTGACTGATTCAAAGTTTTAAAGAACAAATCATTTTGTTAAGGAGATTTGTTCTATGAAGTTGGATTCAGTCAAAGGGCCACATGGGATGATCTCGAGGGCCACATGAGTCCTTGAGGCCACAGGTTCCCCATTCCTGATCTAGGGCCATCTATTCCCTTCAGGCTCTCATTTGCTATCAGAAATAAGGACACCTCAAAGCCACATGCTCAGATAGGATTTTAGGGATACTAGTGTGGAGTCAGTGCTCAACATGAGTCATACCCTTCCCAATGACGTCATCAACTTGGAGTGCTTGGCCTGGAGTCAGGAAGGTCTGGGTTCAAATTTGGCCTCAGACACTAGCTGCATGAGCTTGGGCAAGTCACTTAACCCTGTTTGCCTCAGTCTCCTCACCTGTTAATGAGCCAGAACAGGAAATGGCAAACCATCCAGTATCTTTGCCAAAAAATATCTCCAAAGGGGCTCATGAAGAGTTGGATACAGTTGAAAACAACTGAATAACAAGGACAACAACTGAATGCCAGTTCACCAGACAGTGATGAGGCAGAAAGGCAAAAAGAAGTAAAAAAAAAAAGGATAAATTCATGCAATCCTAGTACAGCAGTAAATTGTATCAGTGTGACAAAGCTCCAAATACCCATGATCACACTGAGTTCAGGTAGCAGTTTCCTTCTCTTGTGATTGACTGCAGTTCTCTTTTGCAAAATCCCGAGACCCTGTCCTTCTTGGAGCTAAATGATTCCATGTTTCCCATGTTCCACTCAGCTTCCATTTCCCCTGAGCCTTTAATTCCTCATTCCAGCTGTAACAAAACAAAACCAAGCAAAAAACAAAAACAAAACTACACTTCCCATTAGCCTCCTTGCTAATAAGGACTATACGAGTATGACATGGGGTTTTTCCACTCTATTTAGAGTCCCTACTTTCCAAAGAGGTGAAATGACCGGTCAGATCACCAGCACCAGGAAAAAAAATATATCTGATGCTGGTTTATGTGACCTTATTGCTTCTGGTCAAGGACTATGTCTGACAAGGGCCATATGGATGGTTATTTATAAGTTGCCCAGCCTACAGCATTTGCATCTCTGAGCCCCTAGGGTTTCTCTGCCTCAGAGACACCAAACAATCATCAGCTGCAGAGGCCCTGCTGCTAAGAGAATTACTACAACACACTGAAAAATATCAGAATGGTAGAATGATAATGTCTTCAGTAGGTAAGCTTTCCTACTCAGTCACTGACTTGACCTGTTTCTTTAGGTAATTCTTCATTTGCAAGGCAATTCTATTGCAAGGCGACTTCCTTCTTTCTGCAAGTGATAGATGATGGTTACAGAAGAATATGTGCAATGAGTTACAAGCCAATTCTTGATTATTCAAGGTCTAATTATCCAGTTTGTGAATTATTTAAGACTGCCTTTTTGCCATTTCACTGCTTGTTAGTGTCAGAGATCTCTCAGGCAGTTATTCTGATCTCACTCACATTCAAACTCTAGGTATATCCCCAAGGAATACTCTCTTCCTACAAGAGATTCAGAAACTTGCCATTGAGATATGGAATCTGCCCACTGCCCTCCCTCAGACAGTGCTGGAATTGCTACAGTGGAGGAGGGAGGAGAAGGAATACTAAAAAATAAGGACACAACATATGCTTCCTGCTATACATCTTAAAATCTGACCCTGAGTCTAAGTCCCTGAAAGCTTGTTAAGCTACAAAACCCAACCCTGAACTATAGTGAAATCTCCTCCCATTCATTTTATCCTTTGGTAAACATGCTGTTTCTTGGTATCTTCTACCATGCAATATAAGCTAGTTTCTACCACTTCACTTATTACAACACCAACAGATGAGATTTTAAATAAGCCCAAGGCACAATTTGTATCTTTAGGCAGCTATATTCCATTGCCACTTCCCACACCCAGGTGTTTCCCCTTTGCTGGTGTTCTCAGACTCTATCACCATCCCCCCATTTATCTTCTTCTTCCTCTGCTTCTTAGAGAAGTAGGTGCTAAGAGAGAACACAAGGGTAAAAGTACACCAGGAACTTCAGAGAGGGAACTGCCACCATATTGCAAAATATTTAAATGGCACTGCCTTCCATTTGTAGCACCTGCCTCCTCCCTAACATATGTGTTCCCCAAGCTAGGCCAAGTCAGATTAAGGTACTCTGTGAGTTCTCATCCACTCATAACCCATAAACAATAAGCTTATTTTTTTTTCTACTAAGACAAAGGACACAGTTAGTTGAAAGACACATGCAAAGCTATCAATTCTCTTTCTACAAATCACTTTTTGAAACCAATTCACATTTTTTTCAAATTTTTTCTCAATTGCATGTGAAAACAATTTTTAACATTTTTTTTCATTTTGAGTTCCAAATTCCCTTCCTCCCTCTGTTCCCTTACCCCTCCCTGAGAATGACAGCAATTTGCTATAGATTATAAATGTGCAGTCATACAAAGCATATAGCCCCATTCTTTCTATAATAGCTGCACCCTCTTATTCTGCTGGCTTGCTTCTCTCCCAGTCTCTTCTCTTGGTCCTGCAGCTTATTATTGAAGTAGGTCCAGTTGTTCTCTTATTTTTCTCTTTCACTTCATCTTTCAGCTGCTTCATCCCTTTGGTCTCCAATTCACAATATACTTGCTTTAGATATTCCCTAACACATCATTCTCCATTTTCATTTTCTTGCTTCTTATCTGTTTCAGCCTTACCAATCATGGCCTGAGCTCTTGTTATTCTGAAGGCATCATTCACGGTGGGTGGGAAAGTATCTCAGATTCAGCACTCTGGGTCTAGTCTGGCTGAAGGACGTTGCTTAGAAGTCCCATCAAGTCATGGTACTACTGTCTCAACCACTGGACCAATTTCTCAACATAAAAATCACTGACCAGGAATAGACCTGATCTCTATACTATTAAACTGAAGGGCAACAAGTGCCTCCAGTGGCTATTTCCAAAGTTGATTCTCCATCGTCACTCTATTATTAGCTGGAAAACTGCCTCCAAAATGCTGGCAGGCTAGGTATCTTTGGGGTTCTTCACTGAAAGTATAGTACTCTATCTCCAGCACTGGGACTCCTGCCAATACCAAGCGGCTCCCAGATACATAAGTTCAGGCTTGCTTTCTTGTCTTTGGATACTCCCTACCCCCAGTCCCTTGGATGTCAGGCTCACTTTTCCCTCTGATTTTGCCTCCTGTCTTCTGGCTTCATTGTACTTTACCTCACTCACTCTGTGATACAGCCAAGTGGCCTCTTCATTCCTCATATATGGTGCTCCATCCCTCATCTCTGTGCCTCTTCATTGGCTATCATTCATGCCTGGAATGCACTTACTCCTGGGCTCCACCACTTCTCTTCCTTGACCATCCAGAGGTTCTTAATCTGGAGTCCATCATGAACTGCTTTTAAAAAATTTATTTTGAAAATTATATTTCAATATGATTAGTTTCCTTTGTAACACTAATTTTTTTATGTATTTTTATTTTTTGCTTTTTGGAGAGGGGAAGGCAGGGCAATTGGGGTTAAGTGACTTGCCCAAGGTCACACAGCTAGTAAGGGTTAAGTGTCTGAGGTCAAATTTGAACTCAGGTCCTCCTGACTCCATGGCCTATGCTCTACCCAGCCACCCCATAATTATTTTTTTTATTCATTTATAAACATTATTCTGAAAATGGATCCAGGATTTACCAGGTTGCCAAACAGGTCTATGACACATAAAAGGGTAAGGATTCCTGTATGAAGCTTTTCCTTATCCTCTCAATTGCTGATATTCTTCCTCTCAAACTACCTTGCATTTAACTATTTGTATTTATTTGTATTTATTCTCTTTATATTAATTCTATATGTATTTGCATATGTCTTTAGTGTCTTCATTAAAATGTAATCTCCTGAAAGTACAGATGGTTTGATTTACTGTATTTTTGTCTTTTTTTTTGGAGGGGGGAAGGCAGGGAAATTGGGGCTAAGTGACTTGCCCAACATCACACAGCTAGTGTTAAGTGTCTGAGACCGGATTTGAACTCAGGTCCTCCTGACTCCAGAGCCAGAGCTCTATTCGCTGAGCACCTAGCTGCCCATGATTTATTGTATGTTTATCCCCCACACTAAGCATAGTGCCTATAACATAGTAAATGTCTGTTGATTAATTATAATCTAGGTAGATGAGCATGTTTGTCAGACCTTCCATATAGTCAAAGGCTATTTGCCAGGCTATAGAGTTTAGAACTGTACACCCAACTATTACTTCAATATCTCAATCTAGGTTTCCTCTTCCCAATCCAAAATTATTCTCAACTGCTTGAACCCACTAGGGTTCTACTTTTAGCAGAAGTATCTCCCCATGTCCATCCATACTAATTATAGTGTTAAATCTAGTGAGGGAAGCCAAAATATCTGATTAAAACTTATTTCAAAATAGTAATTCCCAGGAAAAAAAAAAACTTTCTTTTGTAAAAGGCACTGACCTTTTCAATACAGGACCTATTATATACTCAATAGCAAATGTATTGCAATGCATACTAATAGCCAGAAGGCATTGGTTACCAAATGTTAGAGTCTAGACCTTCTTCAAGAACACAGTTAAGGATAATATAGAATAATAGGGAGTGGGAAAGCAGACATAATGGCCAGCACCCAACAAGTTTTTTTTCCCAAGAGTGTTTTATGATAATTCCCTGGAAGTCCCAGAGATTTCTTCCCAGTTCTCTACAATTCCCACTAACCCATCTTAATATTAGTAGAGTAGTGAGAGTTGCCACTACAGTAAAAATGGTTTATAAACCATACAGAAAGACTGTCATCCTTGCTGTTTCTTTCATAAGATACTTCATCTCATATTTTCAGCATTTTCCTTGCCTGTTCCCCATGTCTGGAATGCTCTCTCCCCTTGTCTTTACTTTCTGGCTTGATTCTTTCAAATTCTGGTTAAAATCTCCCCTTTATAAGAGACCTTTCCCTTAGTACTTCCCTCTGAAATCATCTCCAGTTTATCCTGTCTATTTCTTGTTTGGACAGATAGACCCTTGATTCATCCTCATGCCACATATCAAATCAGTTGCCAAATTCTTATCAATTCTACCTCCACATCTCTACAAGTTGTCCTCTTCACTCCACTCATACCACAACTACCCCCATCACCAATCACCTGAATTGATAACAATTCTGTGCAAAGGCAGAAGGGACTGCCAAGGCTCCCTCCATTGTAGATTTCAAGCTGAGCCTGGACAGCTATTTGGTGAGTATAGTGTAGAGTATAATGGATATTGGCTTTGTGTGTTGATTGAACTAGAATATTGAGGTTCTTTCCAAACCTAATAGTCCAGAATTCTATGATACCTCAAGCAAGTTAATTCTTCCTACTTTGTCCCTCGTCTATTCAAGATTTGTCAGGGAAACCATACTTGAATATTTAAAACATTTCAATGGTGTGGGTACTGTCTCCTCCAATGCAGACCACAACCTCTTTACCACTTTAGTAGATGGAAGAGTTGCTGTCGCTGAAAAATTCATCACCTTGTAACCACAGTGACCAAGAGACTCTCTGAACTTAGCCTGATCTTTGGATGACAGACATATTGACTGGCTTGAGGCAGCACTTAAGGAGGTTGAATATTTAAATTAGATCCCTGGATCACCTGTGACTTTAAGCTATTCATGCTTTTCCTGATCCTATATTCCTAGTGATTGGGAGAATTCTTTCATATAGTTGTTTATAGTTTGCAATTCTTTTTGAATTTCAATAATTATTTATTAAGCATCTACAATATTCAAGGGACTGTATTACCTGCCCATGTCCATAATACATGCATGGAAATTGAGTCTATTATCTTTCTAACTTCAGGAGGAGAAAAAACCCGACTGTTTCAGAAAGTCAGGCATCTTTAAAAGTGAACTGAGGGACAGAAAATCATGCTTGGTCTTTTTGTATGGTCTATGCCTTTCCTAGAATACAAAAGATATTTCTAGTCATGTCTGTGCCACTGATATGCCCCCTGTGACCCTGATCAAATTGCTTCACCTCTCTCTGCCTCAATGTTATGAGGATAACACTGCCTACTCTGTCTACCTTACATGGTTATTATGAGAATAAAATGAGCTAAAGACAGAACTGACCA
The DNA here is from genome assembly GCF_028583685.1 of Petaurus breviceps papuanus. Classification (NCBI taxonomy): domain Eukaryota; kingdom Metazoa; phylum Chordata; class Mammalia; order Diprotodontia; family Petauridae; genus Petaurus; species Petaurus breviceps. Next base: position 24,738,200 of record NW_027187358.1, read on the forward strand.
TGTTACTCCCCTGCTGAAGAAACTCCACATGGCCACTTATTACCTCGAGAATAAAATACAAACTCTCTGATTTAGTATTTAAAATCCTTCCCAATCTCACTCCAACCTGTCTTTTCAGACTTATTTCATGTTACTCTCCCTTAGTCTATGCAGCAGCCAAACTGGTCTATTTGTTTTTTTCTTTCCATGGCATTCCATCTCCCACTCATGTACTCTAATACAAGGTGTTCCCCACACCTTGATTGTTCTCTCCTCACCTCTGCCTTTTAGGATCCTTTACTTCATTCGAAGTTCAGCTCAAGGGGTCAGACCTGATTCCCCCAGCTGTTAGCAAACCTCCCACTCCTGGAATTTGACACTCACCTTTCTGTGTTCCTATTGCTTCTCCCCAAGAGAATGTAAGATCCTCAAGGGCAAGAACTGTGTATATGTTTATCCTTATATCTCTAGCACTTTGAACACAGTAGGTGCTCAATAAATGCTCACTTAATTAAATTATATTGAATGCTTAATGTGAAAATGCTCTGAAAAACTCAAAGCACCAAATTGAAAAACAGGTAAGATTATTTTTTTAATTGTTTTACATGAAGCTATATCTAACTGATAAACCACCTTTTGAAAACATAACAGATGAGAGTGGATTGTACTAAACAAAATAATGGTCCAGGGAAATACTAACTTAAAACTATAATCCTTCAAGACCCTCATCACCACTGGCCTAGACCATTGCAAAAGCTTCCTTTTTGGTCTTCCTGCCTAAAACCTCTCCCTACTCCAATCCACCCTCCATAAAGTCATCAAAACAATTTACCTAAAACAGAGATATGTCCCTTTTCTCTCTGTCCCCTCCCAGTGACTGCCTATCCTCAGCATCAAATAAAGACTCCTCTCTTATTTAAAGTACTTCATTGCCTGGCCCCATCCAGTCATTCTGGCCTTACTATACTCTTCTTATACCCTTTGGTTCAGCAATACTGTCTTTCTTACTATTCCTTGCACATGATCCTCTATCTACTATGTCCATACGTACTGACTCTCTGTCATACCTTGAATGTACCAAAGTTACCTTTTATCCGTTTTTTTATGTTTTTTATATAGCTGTACAACGAATCCCGAAAGTCTTTGTGCAGTTTCTTGGTTTTTTGTTTTGTTTTTGCTTTTGTTTTTTTGTTGTTTTGCTTTAATAGCTTAAATGCTATTCATTAATAGCATTAAATATATAAATATAATAGCATGCTATTAAAAGCTAAGACTTTTAAGACATCACGTATATGTATATGTTGTTTCCCTTGTTAGAATATAAGCAGCTTGAGGGCAGCCGCTCTTTATTTTTGTCTTTGCATCTCCTGTGCCTCAATCTGTTTTTAGCAAATAGTAGGCATTTAATAAATAAGTATTGATTGACTGTGAATCTCAAACCATGAGAAAACTGAGTTGAGGAGTTTGGAAACTAAGAACTCAATGATTCTTTATCAGATAAAGATATATTCCATTATTCCTTGGGAACTTGGCAAGCAACTACTTACTATGGATTTAGGAGTTTGGGTGCGCTCAGGAAAAACTAGTTCCTCTGGTGGGAGGACTTCTGAGTCCTTTCCAGTCCCTTCCACCTTTGGTGTCCACCTGTTTCACCCAACTTTCACTTGTGGCTCTAAAAAACTGTAGCAGGAACAGTGGCCACACCCTAGCAAAGTGTTTTGGCAGACGGGGTAAAGTGGGTTGAGGATAACTGAGAAATCTCAAACCTATCAGTAAGTTCCGGGGAGTGTCTACTCCAAATATGTCAAAACTTCCCCCTGGTGGAATGAGCAGATGAGAACAATTTGTTCCAAAGGCCATGAAGGCAGCTGAAGCAGGTTCTATGGAGTTCTTAGAGCTTGATTAGAAATCTTAACATCCACTGCATCCTCACCAGCCTTTGTCCTGCCACTGGACTCTGATGACTCTGGAAAAAAGAGTGAGGCCAACAACTTCACATAACTCTGTGTCACTTAAATCCAATTTATACATGAATCAAAAGACACCACTCATACCATTTTACCATTTTTTTACCTACATCAAAGTCCTGTGGCAACAGGCAAGTGATGAAGTAGCAGGTGCAAATACACTATGAGTTGTAGTCACAATCCCACCACAGGTAGCCCAGGACATAGGGTCATCTTCTCACTAGTCTGATAAAGCACTGACATTCAGCAGCCCCTGGATGTGAGCAGCCTCTTTTAAAGGACCACACTGCTCATATCCTGCTGTGATAAAGGAACTAGAAAAGGCACCATAAAAATTGTCTGCTTCACCCCACCCTAGCCTATTTACCATGGTAGGTGGGGAACCCACCCTGAGATCAAAATACATGCAAAAAAATGTACAGAAACTTTTGCAAAGATGAGTCAATTCCCTATGGAATGTGCATGTGTTTATGGACAACACAAAATCTAGTAGACTTGACAGAACAGTTCTTGTTGTAAGAGAACTCATCAGGTATTACATCTAAATAGCAGCCCTGAGTGCAACAAGGTTGTAATCCTGTCAACAAGTTTGCATGCCTCCAAAAAAAAGTGAATGACAGACTGATGACAATGTAATTGCCATTCCCAGCCACACCACTATCATCAATGCATGTTTCTACTATAACAAACTCTGATGAGGTCAAAGAAAATTTTCATGAAGCCAGGAGACCCTCATAATCAATGTGCCAAAAGAAGTCATGAGCTTATAAGTCTTGAAGACCAATGCAAGAGTAGGCACAGACTATGAGACATGGCAGGAAGCCATTGGAGCTAGCAACAGCAAGGGTCAATTACTACTGAAGACTTGTGCATCTCATGACCTTTTCATCACCAACACTGTCTTCCATCTACCTAAACACAATAAAACTTTGTAGATGCACTCTGGCAGCAAACATTGGCATTTAATTGACTATGTGATTGTAAGGAGAAGAGACAGACAGGAAGTGAGAGTGACAAAGATGTGTGGTAGAAAGTGCTAAACTAATCATAGACTTATCCTCTCCAAGTTAAATATTAAAAGTGATGGTTCCAAGGGAAGATGACTACCAGAAGACTTAATGTCAACAGATTAGACCCTTCTCTGAGCATGAACCGTTTGTTACTCAATTGGAGGGAAAGCTGAGCCAACACAAAATTGGCAACAGCGGAGAAGAAATGGAGTAGGCAGCCTTCAGAGATCTGATGTACAGCACCATATTTATTCATCTGGGCCAGAAGACTCACAAATATCAAGACTGGTTTGATGAAAATGATGGAGAAATTCAGAAGCTGCTAAAGGAAAAATGAGAACTCCACAGGGTTTACCAGCAGGATAGTTTATCCTTCTCTAAGAAGGCAGTATTTAATGCCACCAAAAGCAAAGCACAAGCAAAACTTAGAGAGATGCAGGATTCTTGGCCCAGTAAGAGCCAAATTAAATTGAGTTTTATGCTGATAGCAACAATCCAAAGCACTTTTATGGTGCCTTGAAGGCTCTTTATGGGTCAAAAACCTATGGTGTATCCAAACTACTCAGTGCTGATAGAGCCACATTGATTAGTGATAAGAACATGGTCCTGAAGAAATGAGCTGAAGATTTCTCAATAGACCATCATCAATGAATGCTGAAGCTATTGATTTTTTTTATTTCAGGTTGAAGTCAATTCCTCTCTAGTCAATTTCTAACTGAAGAAGAGGTTTTGAATACCATTAGGCTCCTCCAGTGTGGCAAAGCCTTGAGGCTGCAGGTTCCCCACCCCTAGTTTGGAAAAATCCAAAGAAAATGATTTAAAGTTTCTTTGTTTATATTTCACTGAGGAATACCTGTGTGTTTCTAGATTTGAGTATGAATTAATATGAGAATCAGTTTGTACCACACTAAAAGAACACAAGTCAAATTCAAGATTTGATGCAAGAAAATCAGAATAGCCTAAATGAGTCCGTATTCCTCCTCCCTGTAGCCTACTATTGAGGTTAGGTGGTAGTATGACTATTTTCTGTAAAGCACAAATCTTTACTGCAGGTAAAGCTATTGTCATCATCATTATCTTTTCCTTCTCCTCCTTTCCCTTCTTCCTCTCTTCTTCCTTGTCCTCCTCCTCTACTCAGAATATAGCATAATGTCATTACTATAGTAAGAACTCAGTAAATGTTGAGTTCAATTGAAGACACCAGGGAATGAATTAGCAAACCCCTTTCTAATCTGAAATAATAAACATAATTATGGATATTATTTTAGTGAAGTGTTTTAGTGTGTGGTCTGGAAATTGGAGGCTAAAAGGCTGTATTTTTAAAATTGCATTAGCCCAAGAGCTTTAGAGTCTGCAACTAACTTTTTTGAGTGTTTTTTCAAATATCCTACAAACTCACTTTGGCACAAATTAACAATTTGGCTTATCATTTCAGCAGTATTCATATTTACTAACTACTCTCTGTGACTGGCGTGAGGGTGGAGTCAAAACTGAATCTTTGGCTTGAAATGGATTCAACCACTATATTTATTTCCTTGGATTTAAATGAAGATAATAACTCCAAAGTACTTAGGGAAGATTATTAATAGATATATCCAAAAAAGGATGAAGGTTCTCAAGGAAAGGTAGCCTACAAATACAAAATGTTATTACCAGCATTACTGGATGGGATAAACGGGCTCACACATTTTTTTAAAAGAAATCAATACATCCTTACACACTTCTATTTCAGAGCTCATCTCATTGCTAGGATATGTGGAACAATACACTTGCTATATTTTGTCAACTCAGTTCTGCTCCTCACTTGATCTTTTAAGTCTCATTTTCTAAGGTTCAGTAACAATATCAGTTATGGGCTGTGTAAAATAGAAGACTGGAGGTGACATACAAAAGACATGTGACCTCAACTGCCTCTGTCTATTATTTGGAAGTGTATATTTTTTCCACAAAAGTTTTAAGGGTAAGAATTTTTTTTCTTATTTTTAACTGGGTTTTATACCTGCATCATGAATATATTTCTTTTTTTCCCCATCTGCTTTCACTCCATGTGAGTTTTAATTTGATGGTCAGAGTAAAAGACTGACTTTCCAAATGAAGATTTATCAATTTCAGTCTCTTCATGAGGCAGAAAAAGAGAAGAAGAAAAAAAAACACCCTTTTATCAGTTTCAGGGGAGGCAGTTTGAATGAGAATTATAAAAGATCTATAGGCTTGCATATCAATTTATTGGAGGAAAGGAAAGGTTTGTGGAGTTTTCCAAGAAATTCACAGCTGGTTAGATATGCCTTCCAAGGGAAATGACATTAAAAATCAGGACAGACAGAAGCATGCTAATCCTAAATTTTTTTCTAAGTTTTCTCATTTTCGATCTATTTTCATTGCATCAGCCAGAAGCTTCAAGATAAGTAACAATAGCCATAATAACAGCTAATATATATGCAGTGATTTAAAGTTTACAAAGTGTTTTACATATATTGGCTCACTGGAACCTCACAACAACCCTATGAGGTAATAGTTCTGGCCCTAGATAAGAAAATTGCAGCTGAAGGAATTTTAGTGACTTGCCTTTGGTCACACAACTAGCATGTGTCAGACACAGGATTTGAACCCAGGACTTCCATCAAGAGGAGCATGGCATAGTGGATGAGTATTAGACCTGACAACCTGAAGGCTGTTCAAATCCTGACTCTGACACTTAATAGTCATGTGAATCTGTTTAATTATTTACACTTTATGTACCTCAATCGATTACTTAGGTTATATCTACAAAATCATATATGAGTTGAGAACTGAGAGAGAAAGAGCTCTCATATTGGGAGTTCCCCATACTTGGTGAAATAGCAAATCATTTGAATTTCATAAGAACCATGACAAGAAAAGGAAATATGAAGAGGAACCACAAGGTAATTCTTAAAATAATTCTTAAAGTAACTGAAGAACCTCTTATTATCCTTTCCCTGTACTTGATGCTCCTGTGTTCTAGCCCAGACCACTCTCCTCCTTCAATTCCTGTAGCTCCCTTAACATAGCCCTTGGTCATTAACCCAGGGAAAGTAGCCCAGGTCCCTTGTGACTAATGGCATTTTACATATTATCTTTTAGTGATTACCCATCCACAGTTTCCTAGGTACCCTTGTCCCCAGGGTTTTGAGATTTGTAATTAAACCAGATTAAGACTTAAGATGGAGGAATGATGATTGCTTTAAAGGCTGGAGGAATCCACGTACAAAAGAAGACAAGATGCAGAGTTTTCTCATATCCTAATCCTTCCCCAACCCCTCATGGCTTACGGCCCCAATAGGTTTGACCAAACAGGGGGTAGGGATAGCCTGGGGAAAGAAGAAAGTAAATGTCTAAGGAGAAGAAAAGGCGCAAGAAGTGTCAACAACTTTCTAATCCAGTACAGGAAGAAACAAGCAGGCAGGAAGAGGGTTAAGAGAGAGGTGAAGATGCAGTCTAGCTTCAAAGGTTTCTGAGAGTTCTCAGCAACTTCCCAGGTAATCTTCCCTCTACCCTTTCATGGGTCAGAAGTCATGAATCCAACCAGCCTCCAGCCGATGTCTAGGGAATGAAGAAAATTGTTTGCTAAGAGAAGAGTGTAATCCATAGGAATAGGGCCAGGAAAGGTAGAAAAGAGGCAGACCCAACTGCAGTGCCATCTCAAGATCTTCCTCTGGTAACGTTCCAACTGCTCAAACTTAATACACTGAGGACCACTACCACCCCCAGTTGACTGGAGAGAACAAAAATAAGGTATCAGGAATTGGGTGATAAGACAGAACTGGCCTTGTCTCAAAGTTAATTCCCCTCAAAAGATAGGTATTTAACACTAAAAAGCAGGATGATTGCAAAGACACCCTTTAAAAAAACAGCAAAATGACTGATAAAGGTAGATAAAACCAACAAAGTAGGAAAAATGCACAAAGAAATAAATATTTTTAGCAAAAGAAATCAATTCCAAAAGCTCAAAATAAGGCAAAAATATTACAATAAATTCTATGTATCCCCAAGAAATGACCCAAGGGCACTTCTAAGAACTTCTCTGATAGCTCCAAAAAGCAAAAAAATTAAGTGAAGATATCAAGAAATAGTGGCATAAAGTAGAGAGCTTGGGGAGAAAATCAATGGATCTGAAGGAGTAAAGAATTTAGAATCAATAATATACTCAGGGATAAAAGGGAACTCCTCAACCATCTAGTCTAACCCCTTCATTTTATGGTTGAAGAAACTGAGGTCCAGAGAAATTCAATGGCCTTCACAGTTTCATACAAGGAGTAAGTAGGAGAGTTGCTATTTAAACTCCACTCCACTGTTTCCAAATCCAACACTCTTCTTAATACAGCTCTATATTGGAGACACTTTCTGAAATGCTAGGGTCTGTGCAAAAGAGAATGAAGATTGAAGTTTAAAATGCAGAGACAGAAAGAAAATGAATTGATGAAGATGAAATGCTATGATTAGAATACATGAGAGCTCCAGAATATAACACTAAACTTGATTGATAAACTAAACTCTAAAGAGATAATCTAAGGATTATAGATCTTCCAGAATTAAAGTGAAGTAGTATAAAACAAAAACAACATACTTCAGGAAATCATACAGGAAACTTGCCCAAAATATTGGAAGCATACAGAAAAATACAGATCAAGAGAGTCCACATATATCATTAAAAAGAAACTCCAAATTTAATTCACCAAGAAACATCATGTTCAGACTTCAGAATTACAATATTACACAGAAGACATTGCAGGAATTCAAGGAAAACACTTTCCATATTCAAAATAGGGCATATTTACTCTTCATTTACAAGAGAGTAAGAAGTGGAATGAAATTTTTAAAAAGCAAAAAATAAAAATGTGGATATTGCATTTGCATCTGAAATTAGAACTGAGGCTAGTGATCAGCAAAAGTATATGACTAGTTGGCAAAAGGGAACACATCCCTTAAAAGGAAGCTAGATTTGAACAGGTTACTCAACATGAAAATTTGTGGAAAGAAAAGAAAGATAAACAGGTTTAAAAAATAACAAAAGACTAAGAAATGAAAGAGCATTTTCATGCATTTAAGGACATAACAAACTCAAAATGTAAGCTATGGGATTTTTTTCTAAATTTTCACTTTTAAGAGCTCACACATTGAGGGATGCTGAGGAATGAGAGAATGTATTAGCAATAGAATCTGAAAAGCAAAAGACATGAGAGTAAATAAAAAAGGCAAGAGGGAGGAAGAAGAAAAGAAATTATATTTCAGGGAAAAAAACATCCTTCTCTCATTAAAAAAAAACTATAATTTTTCATGCTTGCTTAGAAAGAACAAAGGAATTTCTCTTTAGTAAATGACAGGAAGCAAAGTGCAGGAACACAAAGTAAAACTGATCAGAACTTGAAAGAAGGGACAGACAAAACATTATCTATTTCTCCCATTGCCTTGGGGATAGTAAGACGGTAGGAATTGAATATTGGGATCAGGTCAGTAACAAAAAAAAATGGGAGTTATATCCTATCAGCAGGGATAAAATTCTCTGACAATAGCATGGAGTATCACATAGATGTCTAAGAGGGCAAGACAATGGTTTTAAAATGAACTCTTTTGTAGCAAGACAACTTCTCCAATAGCTTCCCCAAGCAGAGTTCATAATTTTCTAGACTATCTCTCACTAGAGGTGAGTGGTCAAGAACCCAGAGAGAGAAATTTTAGAGAGACAAAAGAGATTTTTAAAAATAGGGGAACTTAGATGCCAGAGGGAATGTGTTGTGATGTCAAGAACAGGTGATGAAGAAAAAGTCACTCCCTGCCCCCTCAAAAGGACAATATCCTTCAGAGACAGATTACAGAGGATCCCCACTCTACTTACTGTTGTGCTGACTTCATAAATTAATATTCCCATGACTGAGGTTCCTCCCAAGAAGATCTTTTCCTTAGTGGGATATCTTTAATCACATGAACAACTTGGATGGTTCAAGTCTGAGCAAAGTCCAATAACTCCAACCAAGATGGGTGGAGACAGGAGGTGAAGAGACAAAAATAAAGGAAGAACTGTGTAAGCACAAAGTCCCTGAATTAGAGATTTGATCCTATTATATCCTATAAAAGGAATGAAGTAAGTGGGTAGAATTAAAGCACCATTTCTAAGTAAAGGGCATTAGAAACTAACTTAGCAGAAATGTAGAGAATGATTGGCATGGAGAATTCACTATCATACTTTTATCTTAATGGGAAAAGAGGTTTAAACAAAAGAGAGCAGTTCAGAGACAAAGACAACACAAATAATTTCAAGAAATTTAGGATAAAGTACATTATTAGGGGCAAATGGAGAGAGTAATCAGAATGAAGTAAACAAAACAAATGACTGATACTCATGTTTGGTTTAAAAAGAGGGAGAAACAATGTGAAAGAATTTGTTGGAAAATACAAAACTAATTATAATCCCAAAAATAAATTGGTTAAATTCCTCAACAAATTTAACACAACTGGAAGATTGTAATTTTAAAAGTTGTTGCATATAAGAATGATATTTAAAATATGTAGGCACAAATCAAGTGAAAATGAAGTTATAGAACAAAAGCTAGTATGTTTCAGTTAATTCTAAAAAAAATAAGAGTAAGGGTTACAGTAATTTTTTCTTATAAGTTCAGCACAGAAAGTTTATTTGATATGATAGAAGCCTTTCTTAACTTTATCCTGACATGTCTAGGACACCAGTGGAGCACTGTGACTGTCAATGTGCTGTCCCTTACCACATGGCCAATCCATCTTAGTTTTTCATCATGTTTTCCTTCGTTCTTCAGTGATCTGCCACTTATTGGTTATATGTTCTAGTCTACTCATACCTACATTGTTCCTCTTGATTGCATCTATGTAATATTTTAAACTTCAGCTCTTCAGAGACTGTTCCATTCCATGTCTCATTTCCATCAATGGAATGTTGGTATTTTAAAAGATGGGTCTTTGTTTCTGGGAGAAGTATGGGGTCATGAAAGGAGCTTTGATATCTCCCAAAGGCAATATAGCCTTCTCTCTTCTTCCTGTTCAATTTCTTGGCTTACTATCCATTTTTATGGTATTTTTTTTTATATACAGTACACATTGATGGAAAAGTTCCATAAAAGTCCCATCCAAACGCATGCTAGGCAACAGACATCCTTCCTCCACTTGATCTCTCCTGTGTGGATAGGCATACCAAAACCTTGAGCTACTACATATCTTTTCTATGGTGCATTCCAATGTTCTGAATCTTGATGCAACCACAACAGCATGATCTATAAACAGGAACATCTAGAGGAACGCACCATCCACAGATAAACTCTCTTCAATTTAAACTCTGCACTGGACTCCACCATTACAGTGGTGCTCATTTTTATGCTTTGCCTCATGTTAATCATCAGATAGTCATTGAAAGGGGTTATTTCTGTTAAATATTTCAAGAAATCTTAAATAATTTTGAAGTCTGAATGGGATAAAACTTATAGGTTGTATTTTGCTCTATCAAATCAAAAGTCAGGAAGGGGTTTTGTATTCTCTAAATCTTTCAGTTAATTTTGAAATAAGCACCCAGTTCACAATTGGATCTCATTTGTGAAATCATGCTTGTTCACAATGAATATAATCATTAGGATTATCCTGATTTTGTGTGCAGACAAGGCTCACAAAAACTGTATAGATGAGAAAGCTGGCATATAGGTTGATAGGTTGATGGGTTTGTAGACTTGGTAGACTTTTTCAATATTAATAAGGACCAAGATTTTTTCCATGTGGTTAACATCTTCCCTTTCTTCAGATACATTACAAATTAATCCCTTAATGCTCTCATAATTATGTCGTGTTCAAAACAAATCTTTTTTTTAAACTATGTCATCATCTGGCCATTTTTCCCATCGTTGTTCTCTTTAATGTGATTTCTACTTCCCCTATACACATATCTGGGACTGGGATATTAATCTTCTACTGTGATGGCACTGCTGTCATTGACAATAAAAAGACCTTGTTATAAAAATCTTTGCAGATATTTTCCATTTTTATTCTGTTTGCTCTCCTCCTTCCATTTTCTTTTTAAATACCCACAGAATGACTTTATTTAATTGTGCCTCTTGCCAAGATTTCTTTAAACTGCTTTAAACTTCCACTACATTTCTTTGCTTTATGAATAGAAACTGCTGATGGAAAAGCATCATCCTTCTTCTTAAGATTTAAAAAAAATTAGTTGCTTTCTTTATTGTTTCTTTTTACATTAAAATTCTCTATAAAATTATTAAAATCAGTGTCAATGTCATTTCTATTGTTCATTAATCACTTTTCATTTTCAATTACTCAGTTAGGTTGGTACAGTGTATAAAAAATAGGACTTGAAGTCAGGCAGACCTGAGTTCAAATCCTGTCTCAGACACTTATTATCCATGTGACCCTGAGCAAGTCACCTAATCATTCTGTGTCTCAGTTTCTTCATCTATAAAATGGAGAAAATAATAGAACCTCCCTCACAGGGTTTTTGTGAGCACCAAATGGGTTAATATATGTAAATTGTTTTGTAAACCTTTAAATATTTTGTAAATAGCATCTAATATTATTGCCATTTTTATCATCATTAGTTTAGTTCAGAATTGAGGGACTTCTGAATTTATATATATATATATATATATATATATATATATATACATATATATATATATATATATATATATATATAATTTTTCTCCCAAGTATTCTTGCTCTTCTACTAATTATGATTGTTCTAACAAATCAATGATATTCCTGTACACAGTCAACTGCTTCAGTACTGACTACTCCATTAGTAATGATGCTGATCCTATCTGTTAAAATATAATCAATTAAAGATTTTAAATTTTTGGTGTTATTCAGAATTTCTGAATCCTTTTTGCAAAAAAAAGTGTTCATAAGATAAAGTTATAAAGCTTCTTTGTAGTCTATGAGTCTTTTTTTTGCTTTTTATTTGTTTCTTTTTCCTTTTTTCCCTTCACTCACCTATTCCATATTTGTATTTGTCACCAAACATTAATATGTATATTGATTTAAATAAAATTATTCTACCCTTTTATCCTTTGCAACTGTTAGTAGATAAGCTGTATCAGCACTTAACACACAGTAGGCATTTAATAAATGTTTGTTGATTAGTTCAAATATTTTCACATTTGATTAGTCAACTGTTTATTGATTGATTCAATTATTTTCTTTTTGCAAACAGTAAGCGCAAGTATTACACAACAAGATGACCAAAATGACAAAAAATAATGTTTGTCGCGTTTCAGAATTTGATAAAAACCTATTCTGCCAATTCCTTTCTTTCTCTCTCCAAGGCTTATGTGTGAAACATCCTATTTAACTGAAATTTCCTTCTTTTTTTTCTGGCTTAATTTATACTAAGCATATCATTAGTGATATGATTCAACTCCTCAAACAGGATATGCCTAACATTTAGAGTACCAATAAACAAAGCAAAACTTATAGATGTTCTAAACCTAGTGATTCTTTGAACCTTCTTTTTCCTTTTCTGTCACACTTTCACTATAACTGAAATATCAGAAGCCAAAGAATTCATCACCAAGTGACCATCCTTCTGGTTATGAGTCTCTCCATATTTAGAAAGGGTGATTCTCAGAAAGCAGGCTTGGTCTAGTAATGTGGACACATAAACAACTATAAATTCATGATTTCCAATAAAGGCAGAAAAGTCTTTGACATAATATAGTACTAAGTGTATGTGTAAGTGTACTTCTTTAATGTTATTAAAGAGTATACATCTTTAAAAATGGGGGCTAGCATTTTTTTCCAATGGAGAAACATTGGAAACTTTCCTAATACATTGTTCTAGAAATGTTGGCTAAATTAATAATTCAAGAGAGATAAATTAAAAATATAAACATGAGCACAGGAGACGAAATTTTCCCTATCTGAAGAATATATATTGGCATCATTTAAAAAAAAAACGGAATTTGTGAAGAAATTAAATGAGATGATTGATAACTTTAGTAAATTAGCAGGATACAATATAAATCCATAAAATAACCAACATTTCTATACATAACTAGCAAAAGCCAAGAGGAAATGACAATAACAACAATTCCATCAAAAGTGACTTATAAATAACTGGGATTTAACCAAGAAAAACACATAACTTTTCCACAAATAACATACAAAACACTCTTTATAGAAAGAAAGGAAGAAATGAGACATAATTTAATGCTTGCTGTTGGCCTGCACCAAAATAATAAAAATGATTTCACTACATAACTTAATATGCATATTCAGTTTTTAAACAATAAAATGATTGAAGGAATATATATTTTTAATTTTAAAAATTACGAGAGTCACTTGGAAGAGCAAAACATCTAGAATCTCAAGGAAAATGGTTTTCAAAAGTATAATGAAGGAAGAATTCACGACCAAACAAGAGACAGAGAGTATTATGAAATGTAGAATAGATAATTTTGATTACATTAAATTGAAAAGTTTTTGCACAAACAAAGCCAATGCAACCAAGATTAGCAGGGAAGCAGAAAACTGGGAAAGAATTTTTAGAACCAGTGTCTCTGATAAAGGTCTCATTTTCTCAAATGTATACAAAACCAAGATAAATTTGTAAAAATATAAGCAATTTCCCAATCAATAAATGGTCAAAGGATGTAAACAGGCAGTTTTCAGACAAAGAAATCAAAGCTATCTATGGCATATGAAGAAGTACTCTAAATCACTTTTGATTACAGAAATACAAATTGAAAGAACTCTGAGGTGCCACCTCACCTTTTATCATAATGCATAATTTGACAAAAAAAAAAAGGAAAATTGTGGATATTGGAGGGGATGTGGGGAAATTGGGACACTAAAGGTGGAGTTGTGAACTGATCTAACCATTTTGGAGAGCAATTTGGAACTATGTCCAGAGGGCAACCAAACCGTATATACCCTTTGATTCACTAATGCCACTACTACTAGGTCTTTATTCCAAAGAGATCATTATAAAAGGGAAAGAATTCACATGTGCAGAAATATTTATAGCAACCCTTTTCTATGGTGGCAAAATATTGGAAATTGAAGGGATACCCATCAATTGGGAAATAGATGAACAAGTTGTGGTATATGAATGTAATAGAATACTGTACAATGAGAAATGATAAGCAGGAAGATTGCAGAAGAATCTGAAAAGACTTATATAAATTGTTGCAAAGTGAAATGAGCAGAACCAAGGAAACATTTACACAGTAACAGCAACATTGTGTAATAATTAAGAACTGGAAATAAAGCAGATGTCCATCAATTGTGAAATGACTAAACAAATTGTAGTATATTGTAGAATATTATTGTGCGGTAAGAAATGAAGAATACAACAATGGTGCCCTCCAAAATGAATGACAAAGGAACAAGTGATGTATACCTATGTAGATGTATATTTATAAATTAATATGGAGTGAATCAAGCACAAACAGAAGACACATAGATTATAGTCATATAAATAAAAATATCATTATAAGGATGTCTAACCTGGAATAACTAAAAAATCAATTAGAACAATTAGATCTTTAAACTAGATAATGAAAAATACTCCCCTGCCTTTCCCAGAAGAGTGGGGGGGGGGGCGTCTATAAGAGCAGGAAATTGTGCATAGTGTCAGATGGGTCAACTTAATTTTCACTTAACTGTTTTTCTTTGTCACAAAGGAAGGTTCAGTTATGCTGAGAGGGATAGTATGTCTATTAAAAATTATAAAACCAAAACATATCATTAAAACATATTTGGAAATGTAAAATAAAAATAACAGCAAAATAGAGAAATTCTATCATATTCTTCTTAGGGACACATAAGTTACATTCAGATCAGAACTAAGAAAAAGGAAATATTATTCTTGAGTAGCTTCTAAAACAGCCATGATTGGGTTTCAATTGGATCCCTTGTGTGAAAGATATTGTATTAAAAAGCAGAAAAAGAATGGAGGGCAAAAAATTAAAACCAACGATATCCAGGATTTCTACACATGTTTTTCAGTAAGTATGGCAGGTACAACATCCTTTATCAAATATTTATTTTGCATCTATCAAGCTAAAAATGCCACATGTGAAGCATAAAGCTATTAAAATGTTTATAATGTGCTATTCCATCTACATATAAGAGAGCTTACTTAAATCCATGTTTATTAAAAAAATAAATTTTACTCTAACCTAAATTGAACCATGCAGAATATAACAATGGTGCCCTCCAAAATGAATGACAAAGGAATAAATGATGGAAATGTGAGCTTGCCCATCAGAAAAAGAGCTCCTTCCCAGCAACCCCCACCTTACTATACTTGAAGATATGGGAGAAAACAGATATACCTAACGTACATGGGGAAAGTAGCTCTAGGATTGATAGGCGGATGTATGGGATCCCACATTTTAAATTTATATCATTGGCTCATTTGTGTCCCATATGACCGAGGGTCTCCCAAGGACTCTGACACGATAGAATTTAATATGAGTTCAAAACTTGAGGCCTGACCCCACGGGTTCAGTATCTCCTTTTGGCTGCTGGTTCAACTTGTAATTCTCTAGGAGATTCTCTAAAGAACTAACTGGCATATGTCTAGATTTTTCTAAATGTAGCTAATGGGGTTCCCAATTCCCTCCACAAGCACTTAATGAACACTATGGCTTCTGGACATAAAACAGTCTTTATGTCTCAGAATTGTGTAAGATGCCAAGGAATCATAGAAACCTATGAACAAACTGAGCAGCAAAAAGCACTCAAATAGCCCATCAGAATCATTGGAATTCCCTAGAAGGTAAACAAACTATTGAAACTCACTAAACAATTAATTCCCCTTCATACTGGATATCCACTCTTCCAGTGAATCACCAAAATAGAGGAGTTGACATGGTCCAGATCCCTTGCTCCCTGTGATGAGAAAGCTTGCCATGGGCTACACCTTTAAGATGCTACTAGTTGCCACTGGGATGAGAGCAAAGGAGAAATCCCATCCCATCTCCATCTCTTGCTGCTTTCTGGGTAAAGGAGCAAAGTAAAGAAAGAATGCTGAAATGTAGTGAAATACAATTGACTAGCTTTCATAATAAACAGTGAGGAGAACCTCCAGGTCTACTCTTCTTGAATCTCACTCTTTGGAAACCTCCAATCAGAGGTATTCTATGTATCCATAAACAAGGAGACAATACCCCTAAAATCCATCTAATTGAGATGGCTCTGCAGATAACTGTAGACGAATGCCCATGCCAGTTAATCTCACCAGGAAGATTGGACAACTCATCAAATTAATCAGGTATTTCCTTGATCAGTACTCCCTTTAACAAGTACTTCAAAAAGAAGGGAAAGGAGATTTCTCATATGGAAATCTCTACCAGATGCATTGTACCTTGAAAGCAACAGTGACTTTAACAGGGTAATGTGATACTAACTATAGAATCAATTTTTTTTATTTTTTTTTTTTAGCAATCGGGGTTAAGTAACTTGCTCAAGGTTACACGGCCAGTTATTTCTGGGTGTGGTGCTGAGTGTCTGAGCCCGGGATTCGATCTCCAGGTCGTCCCAACACTGGAGCCGGTACTCTTACTCGCTGAGCCACCTGGCCGCCCCTTCAAATAATTTTTTAAATGAATGGAACAGCTCAGTCCAGAGATGAGGGATGCTAAACAACTTAGAACCCAAGAGTCCTGACTAGTCCAGTGTTGCTTCCACTACCTCCCACTTCCCATTTACTTAGCAAGATAACATTAGAAGGAAGAATTTCTAATTCCAAACCTCATTTAAATGGGCCTGAGAACCTAGGTGACCTGCTTAACATGCATCAAGGAAACGGCAGAACTGAGATTCAAAGCTTGATCTTTTGACTCCAGGTCCACTACTCTTTCTCTCCACCACACTGCCTCCCTTTTATTTTAGCTGAGAAGCAGAGAACTTTTGAGAGAGTATTGGTGGGTGAGAGAGCTATTTGGTTTTGATCCCATTTCTACAGGGGTTTTTTGCCCAGAATAGTTGACCTCACTGTCTCTGTCTCTCTCTCTGTCTGTCTGTCTCTCTCTCTCTCTGCCTCTCTCTGTCTCTCTCTCCCCCCCCCTCTCTCTGTCTGCCTGTCTGTCTGTCTCTCTCTGCCTCTCTCTGTCTTTCCCTCTCCCCCTCTCTCTGTCTCTATCTGTTTCTCTGTCTGTCTGTCTCTCTCTCTCACATGCATACACAAATACACAATGCACACACATTATTAACATTCCTCTATACTTACTACCAATCCCAACCCCAATTAATAGATACTGTTTAAAAAAATTACCTGGTTATTTATGCTTTTATGTTTCTGTAGCTTGTATTTATAATCACCCTCTGCCCATTGGATTGCCAAATCAGAAGAGAAAATAGTATCTTTTTTTTCCTTTTGTATTGACCCCCACCTTTCTCCTAGCCCCACATTCCCATGTTCCCAGCAGAATTTACTGCAGTAGCCGACTGAAACTTCTAAAGCCACTAGAGGAAAGAGGAAAAAAATATTCTCACTAATGTATTTGATTCCCTCATTAAATTATCAGTCAGTTTTTACAGGAGTCAGAAGGCCACATCCAAGGTGTGACTATAAAGGAATGAGCCTGATTAAACAAATCATACACAGAAGCTAATGTCATGACTTCCTAGTCTTTCCCCATATTTTGGTTCTCTGACGGATGAGGGACAAACTGGTTTGAATATTTCTTGATGGCCCATCTGACCATCAAGAGATAGTAATGAACTCTAGTTTAAGGAAAACAACTTCCCCTCTAATAGGACTGGAATAGTTGACTCCAGATAAGATTAATTTTAAAATGGCAATAATAATAGAAAACATGTATGTGCTTTGAAACCTGCAAAGCCACTTTCAATACAATATCTCATTTGAGCCTTACAACAATCCTATGAAGTAGGTACACCAGCTATTAAAATCTATAAAATTGGGGCATCTAGGTGGCACAGTGAATAGAGCACCAGCCCTGGAGTCAGGAGGACCTGAGTTGAAATCCAGCCTCAGAAATGTGACATACTTACTAGCCATGTGATCTTGGGCAAGTCACTTAACCCAAACTGCCCTTTCTCCCCCTCCAAAAAAAATCTGTAACATCTATAATCTATAATATCATGTAGTAACCTTGGGTTCAGAAAAGTGAAATGTTTCAGCCATGGCCACATAGATAATAAGTATCACACATTCAAACCAAGGTCTTTCTGACTTCAGGTCTTTTTTTTTTTTTAAGCAATCGGGGTTAAGTAACTTGCTCAAGGTTATACAGTCAGTTATTTCTGAGTGTGGTACTAAGCATCTGAGCCCAGATTTGATCCCCAGGTCATCCCGACACTGGAGCCAGTGCTCTTACTTGCTGAGCCACCTTGCCGCCCCTTAAATTATCCTTTTTTTTTTTTTTTAAGCAATTAGGGTTAAGTAACTTGCTCAAGGTTACACAGCCAGTTATTTCTGGGTGTGGTGCTAAGTATCTGAGCCCGGATTCGATCCCCAGGTCATCCCGACACTGGGGCCAGTGATGCTCTTACTTGCTGAGTCACCTGGCCGCCCCTCTGACTTCAGGTCTTAATTATATACTGTTACGAGAGGATCTTTACAGTATACCACCCTTCATGGACCTGGGGCAGAAAATATAGGACTGTCATTCAGGCCCCTGCCATTGTAACAAGTCACAAAGAACTCACAATCATGGTTAACATTTACCAAGCACCCACTGTGTGCCAGGCAGTGTGCTAAGCACTATACAAATAGTATCTCATTTGATACTTGTAACAACCTTGGGAGTTACTATTATCCCCATTTTACAGATGAGGAAACTAAGGCAAACAAAAGGTAAGTGACTTGCCCAAGGTCACTCAGTTAGTATCTGATGTCAAATTTGAACCTGGGTCTTCTTGACTCCAGGTGTAACACTTTTGTCTTCTGATATGATATAAAGTACACTGGAGGAATAGCCAGAGGATCTGAGTTTAGGTGCCAGCTAACCCACTACGTGCTTTATGACTCTAAGAAAGTCATTTTACCTGTTTAGACTATCTCAAAAAAAATCAATAAATGTGATCTAGGGAAATTCCCCAGCAGAGACTATTTAGATACATGTGATCAAGTACTCTCAATCTGTCATCACAGAAATTTCCTGGGGGTGGGGGCCAATCACCCAGTTCATTCCAGCAACTAGCAATCAGTTAGAAACAAAGGATGGGATTCCCTGAGGTACACGCAAATTGATTCACTTCCTTCCATTCCAGCATCCTGAACAGAGAGAGCAATGCATCTTACTCCAAAGGATTGACCAGGAGGTAGCTTTAAATACCACTACAGGTTGCTGCTGCATAACTGAATCCCAGATCTAGGGCCAAATCAACATCCCTAAATTCTACCAGAATAATGTTCTCTCACACCTTCTCCCTAAACATAATCACCACCAATGATGGGTTCTAAGAGGTTTGCAAAACAAATCTTTGTAGTATACCAATATTGCAATATAGAGCAGCTAAGCAGCTAGAGTGACTAGAGTACCATTCCTGGGGTCAGGAAGACTCATCTTTGTGAGTTCAAATCTGACCTTGGATAGTTAATAGTAAGACAGATTCAAAATGTACTTCTCTGCCCCAACTTTGCCCTTACTTAAATGTGGTTAGAAATGCTTTCAATGTGGGATAGTAGATGGGTCCCTGGACTTCGAGTCAAGAAGAGAGGAGTTCAAATACTACCTCATATACTTATTAGTCATGTGACCCTAATCAAGCTAAATTACCTTCTCTCGACTTCAGCCTAAATGGATTATTCCAATTCTAAATGGATAATCCTATGATCATGTACACATATTTATGAAAGTGGAGAACTTTAGCTGAAAATTTATATCTCAGCTTATATAATTCATTATTGTGTGGAGTTCTGTCATGGGAATCTATGAAACCACAGTAATTTAGAAACCAAACTGATCACTCTTTAGGTATTTTCTTGGAGAAAGAATGAGAAAAGAAGAATTAGAAAATATCCCTTAGGAATAACATCAACAATAGTAATGTCTAGCTAGTATGTATATAGAGATTTAAGGTTTACAAGGCATTATACATGTTATCTCATTTGATCCTCACAACAACCCTGTGAAGTATTTGTGATTATTATCTCCATTTTACAGATGAGGAAACTGAGGTTAAGAGAAGTTAAGTGATTTGCCCAGTGAATAAGTATACGAGGAATGATTCACATCCAGCTCTTCCTGACTCCAAGTCTAGTATTCTAAGCACTTGTACCATCTAGATGACTCTGGCATAATTATGTAATACAAGTATGCATACTAATTCCAACTCAGAATTATAATCTTTGGGGACATGGGGAACAAGAGAATGTCCCTTTCTAGGAGATTCTTCTTATGTTCCCATGGATAAGTGATACTAATAATGGCTAGCATTTATATAGCATTTTAAGATTTGCAAAACACTTTACAAATATTATTTTGCTTTATCCTCATAACAATCCCAGGATGTAGGTACTATTATT
Source organism: Petaurus breviceps papuanus (assembly GCF_028583685.1). Lineage (NCBI taxonomy): Eukaryota > Metazoa > Chordata > Mammalia > Diprotodontia > Petauridae > Petaurus > Petaurus breviceps. The sequence goes on from NW_027187358.1 coordinate 24,758,644, forward strand.
ATCCATATTCTACAGACAAGGTAGAGGCAAAAAGAGGTGAGGTGACTTGCACAAGGTCTCACAGTTAGAAAGCGTCCGTGACCATATTTGAATGCAGAACTTTATCACTCAATCTAGTCTGACATTATCCACTAGGCCACCCAACTGCTTGTAATAGTACAGGAACCACCAGTGAGCTAATCTAAGGTAACAATGGAGGTAGCTCAATGTGGAAAGGGTGAAACAAGACTAAATAGATCTGGGGAGTCACTGTACACTTTCTACCTACAAGGTCACTCCCAGAGAGCTTGGGTTAGATCCAGCTGAGTAGGCATGTAATATAAACCCTGGGTGGGGGTGGAGGTGGGAGGGTAAATCAGTGCTGTCTCAGAATCCCAGGGGGCCAGCCGGATGACTGCCATAGCAGATGACCAGCTATATCCATAACTGCAAATAGGGAACTGCCTGAGTCAGCCTTCTCCCAGTGATATTGAGAGCCAATGTACCATGGAAAAGCCCATCGAACTGTTATTAGAGCAGATGGGAGCTAGTTCCATCTTCACCCTTCAGCTGGGATTGTTCCTTGAGCTAGATCTGAAGCTAGGCCTGCCATCTTATATCTTGAACTAAAGTTGTGCTTCATTCTTATCTGTGATGGACAATAGAAACATATGTCGCCAGGTTGAATGTAAGCTCCTTGAGAACAGCTACTATCTTTCTTCTGTATTGGTATTCCTGGACTTGGCATAGTGCTTGGCACAGAGTAAGGGCACAATTCAACACTTTCTCATTCATTAATTCAATTGAAAGCTTTTTTCAGAAGTGGTTATGTTTATGTAATGACTACTTTTCCTCCCAATATCATTAGTTTGGTTTTGTACCTCATATATTATTAGACCATTGTTTACTTAAAAAAAAAAATCTCATGATATAAACAAGTTGGAATGCTCTTTCCTATGTCCCTGTTCTCAAAAAATTCCCTAAAGTTTTCCCTACAGGAGACTGGGCCTGCAGCTAAATGCCAATTTGACTGGCACCTTAAGATGCTGAGACTTCTACCTTCAAGCTGCTGTGGCCTTTGAGTGACTCGCTGAGCTGCTGGAGGCCCTGGAGAGACGCAGCAGGAGAGAATTGTTGATGGACTTTGTAGTTTTGTTTTGTGTTTGAATTATTTATTTGTTTGGCCAGTACTTAGAAATTACCCCAATCATGCAATTTTTAAATGGATAGTTTTATCAATATATGAAGGGGTTTGAAAAGGGAAATTCCCTGGTCAATTTGAGTAACTTACTAGGGCACAGGTGAGTTTTTGTTTGGAATATTTGATTGCCCAAACTTCCTTCAATAGAAAGTGTGGCCATCCCTATTGTTAAAAGGACAAAAGACAACTTTCTAATTAAATCTCTATTACTATTGCTGTCCTAAAATGAATTGGTACATTTATGGTGTGGATTCCAGTGACTACAATCATGCCCCATATACATGGGTTGGCTGGGAGTATGAGAAGGAGCTCCTATTTTTATTGACTTACAAGAGCAAGACACCAGCAGAACTTATCAAATCCATTTGGGCTTCTTTTTGTCTTTCTTTCTCTTCCTTTCCTTCCTTCCTTCCTTCCTCTCTGTCTCTGTCTCTGTCTCTCTCTCTCTGTCTCTCTCTCTGTCTCTCTGTCTCTCTCTCTCCCTCTCTCTGTCTCTCTCTGTCTCTCTCTCTCTGTGTCTCTCTGTCTCTCTCTCCCTCTGTCTCTCTCTGTCTCTTTTTCTCTCTCTGTCTCTCTCTCTGTCTCTGTCTCTCTGTCTCTCTGTCTCTCTCTCTCTCTGTCTCTGTCTGTCTCTCTGTCTCTGTCTCTCTCTCTCTGTCTCTGTCTCTCTGTCTCTGTCTCTCTCTCTGTGTCTCTGTCTCTCTCTGTGTGTCTCTCTCTCTGTTTGTAGGGGCATGGAGGAGGAGAGGAAGACCTCAGATGTTAATGGCTTCCTTAGGGTAAAAGCAGCTGGAAGTCATACTGAAGCCCACAAGGCCTAGGAGTTCCTGGCCTTTCTTTTTCACCTTTTCTGTCCCATTCAGACCACGGCTCATAACCTGGACACCAGAAACTTTAGAGCAGACCTCAGTCCAACAGGGGACAGAAGCTTGGACAGTGAAGTATCTAGAGAAACAGACAGGAGTTCCATCATGTCATCCTTGAATCCTGAATTCCTAGTTATAGAAAAAGGATTTCCAGGTCAGTCCTAGCCTTCTGGGTCACCCCACAAGTAACCCCAAGTTCAAGATCTTATAGATTCAACTTCTAATGGAAGGAGAGTTTTTTGAGTAGTATACATGGATAGAGATAAAGCAGATGACAGCCCACCTGTCCTCTATAGCTGTAGGATAAATAAAGGACTAAAGGCACACATGGGTCAGCAGAAGACCTTGATTTTGTTCCTTGTTGTTATAGTGACTTTTTCGAACAGTGTAGGGGAATGGGATTGTCTGTACAACAGTGTGTATATGTAGGCGCATGCACACACATGCGTGCGTGTGTGTGTGTGTGTGTGTGTGTGTGTGTGTGTGTGTACATTATCCGGGGGGAATTCTGAACCACAGGGTATCACTTTTAGTCAGTGGGAGATTTTATAGTTCCCAGCTTGAGAGTTGGTTCCAAAATGTCAGATTATTATATCAATGACAACCCCAGGTTTAATTCCCTTCCAAACCATGGGATAGTGTTAATTCTGAGGAGTCTAAGTCTCTTGGAATAGTGGAGCCCATTTGAGGGAGGAATAGATTATATCAATTGTTTATAGTATGTTGAGAAATTATATACATATATATATATATGTTTGCTATATTTTTAACATGGGTTTCTATGAGTCCTTTGAGTTTGGTGTATTTTCTGGATGGCAAAATAAAGGTCGTCCTGTACCCAATACCACTCTTACGTTGAATGCTTGTATAGGAGCTGGACCCTCAAGGTTGACAAGACTTGGAACATCAGGTACTTTAACACCTTCATACAAGAAAGAAAAAAAGCACCCCTGAGACACCATTGTTACTAAAGACATCTACAGAGGCAGTAAGGTGGTTTTGCCTAGTACTATCATGATACAGTCTCTTCCCATGAAAATTTGAAAGGAATGCCATCCAGTGCTGATTATCTCTGACAGTAGCAGTGGAATATACTGAGACTTGAAGCTCTGGGCACATTAACTGAGAACAAATTAATGCATGCCTTGGTTCTCCAAAGAACTCTGCCCTTGCGATATCTCCTTAGTCTCTCAATTCCTAGAGTCATGAGTCTCTACCCAAGAAGACAGTTTTTATTGACTCAAGATAAGTATTAATGTCGTCTACATGCCCTCATTTGTCTCCCCTGATTCAATTCAATGGGCCTTTTTAAGCACCTACTTTATACCAGGTATAAAAAAATGAAATAGCCCCTGCCCACCAAGAATTTACATTCTTCTGAAGAAAAAATCATATAAGTCTAAATAAATAGAATATATATATATAATACATATAATATGTGTATATATATATATATAATACAAAATAAGCTGGGAAGTTTGGAGAACAACTGCTAACAACTAGGGATGAATCAATAAAAGCCATGGTGCACTTTATCAGAGTCTTGAATGGAACTGGGGATTTCAAGAGGCAGAATATTCTGGGCATGGAAGATGGCCAATGCGAAAAGAGAGAATGCCATGGAGGAGAAGTAGCATATAGGCTAGTTTGGCAGAAAGGTAGAATATGTAAGAAGAAATAATGTAAAATTCATCTAGAAAGATATGTCAAAGCCAGGTTTGTTGGGTTTTAAATGGCAACTGGAGGAGGGTGTATTTTATCCTAGAAGCAATAGGAACCACGACAGTTGATTCAATTGGAGAGTAACATGGTCAAACTGAGGCTTTATGAATGGTAGTTTATCAATCCAGCAACTATCTGGGGGAGGAGAGTGACTAAATACAGGAGGTCCTGTTAGAAGGCTATGGAAGTAGTTCAGGCAACAGTTATTGAGGGCCTGAACTAGGGGTGGGTAGTTGTAGGAATGGAAACTCAGGAACGGATAAAAGAGATGATGTAGAAGGAAACGGAACTAGGTAACCTAATAGATACTACAGATGCAAAAAGAAGAATCATGGATACTTTTGAAGTCTGGAGAGAACTAAGTTCTGATTCTGCATTAACTGAACAACCAGCAAATTGAAAGATGGCCTCAATTCTTAAACTCCTGTCTAAGAAGCAATATTCTTAAGCTCTATTCACATCCCTTAGTAGAAGGACTGAGTAGAGAAGGTAAGATGAACCAAGACTGTGACCAAAGAGATGGTCATCACAGTATTCATAACATTCTTCTCAAAAATAAATATAAAATAAAATAAATATAAAAAGTCATCTCTAAAAAAAAAAAAAAACACTTGACATTCTATTTCTCCTTCACATTGCTACAGCTCTTCCAAAACTACATTTTTGCCCTTTCTGGCTACATTCACATAAATGGGATTGGTCAAGTTTCTACAACACCTCAAATAATCCTTAACCACACCGGTTTCTGCTCATTCTACAGTGATTTTCCCCAAGATTCTCTGCTCCTGATATTTAAATGCCTACCTATGGTTCTGTATATGGTAAGGATTTACACTTCAATATAGGAATAGGGACTAGATAAGTGATTTCCTAGGTATAAAGAACTCCCAGAAGGAAATTCCCTCTACTAATGCAGGTCAGCACTCTTCCTGAAACAACTTCCTTCTTCAGAGATTTGCTTAGATCACTGAGAAGTTAAGTGACATACACAGGGTCACACAGCCAGATCTTCCTGGCTTTGAGACCCATTCTCTGTACGCTACACTATTGGACTCATATATGAATTTAAATATAGTTTTAAGGGGCGGCCAGGTAGCACAGCGAGTAAGAGCACCGGCTCCAGTGTTGAGAAGACCTGGAGATCGAATCCCGGGCTCAGACACTTAGCACCCACCCAGAAACACTTGGCTGTGTAACCTTGAGCAAGTTACTTAACCCCAATTGCTTAGGGGTGGCCAGGTGGCTTAGCGAGTAAGAGCACCGGCTCCAGTGTTGGGATGACCTGGATCAAATCTGGACTCAGATACTCAGCACCACACCCAGAAATAACTGGCCATGTAACCTTGAGCAAGTTACTTAACCCCGATTGCTTTTAAAAAAATAAACATAATTTTAAAATAGATAAAGGGAGAGAGGTAAGTGTGTGGGGTAAGAGAGAGAGGGAGAAGGAGATAGAAGAAGAGAGGGGAGAGGAAGACAGAGAAATAGAGACAGAGAGAGAAAAATGATGGATTACATAGATAAGTAGATTGATGTTAGATATGCACAGATATATACATGTACATAAACATTTACCGTACCATGAAGTTATATCTAATTATTATCCCAGGAGGAAAAAAAACTTATCTGATTCCAAGGTAGATATTCTCTCATGACTATTTTAATGTGAGAAGGAAAAAAATGACTTGTTTTTGGAGTCTTTCCTTAAAGAAGGAGTAAGGGGCCATACAATTTTTCAGTTAATGTCATAAATATTATATTCAGCACTTTTGATTTCATGGGACATTATTAAATAATTTTGGAATCCATATGGCAATTTTTAAAGGGAAAGGAAACCTTTGTGCTTGTTATAATTCCAAAATATACACTTATTCTTATTCAGGGCCACTAGTGGTTTCACTTGTGTGGTCTACTGATTATCTCAAATTCTTAAGAAATACAGTTCTAAAGTGTCTAGCTTTTATCAACATGCCTCAGCTTATTCATAGGGGTTAAAGAATGTCTGCATAGAAAAAGCATTTATGATTTATAAGTTGGTAATAAATATATGCTCTAAATTTTTCCAATACTTCAAACATTTTTTATCAAGGAAAAAACTAAAAATGTAGGGTTAGTCTGCTGATAGCCTTTTGGGATAAAACCTTTTAACACAACTGAGATAGACCCACCTAATAAAACTCTAATCTAACCTACTTAAATCCTTTGCGGAAGTTGTTGGAAGCCCTAAACAAAAGAAATGAGTCTCAGGATAATATGAACACCCAAGTTCCATGTATGCTCTCAGTCTGACTTCCCACTCTGGAAGGAAGGGTTCTATTAAGAACATTTGCAAATTCTTGGCTCTAGCAATTTTAATAGATACTGTTATAACATGAAATTATAAGAATTTCTGTGTGATATATCACAATGTAAATATTATCACAAAATGCTGGCAGAGTGGCCAAAATAGAATCTGGTACTGCGTTTCCCCAAAAACTTAAAAATGTATTTGGTAGCTGTTGATCTTTTTACGTATTCATTTTCTTTTAGCATGTCTCAGAACATTTGAGCATGATAAGATGAAAGCTAAAATAGATCCTGTCTGTTGGGCATAAACAGCGAATACAGTAAAACCTAATTAATTTTGATAGACAATGGGCTGAAGCTTCTCCTTGGAAGGACTTGCTGTCCAAAGAAATAGCATAAGGACATAGCACTAAAGGTGAAGGCTAACTTAAGATAACAATGGTCTCAAGGATTTTAGAATCATCCATTTGCATGAATTGATTATACACATTATATATAAACTAAATATTGGTTTCATCTATTCATTGAAGCAGTTCACTGAAGGTTTTATTTTGACAACTTAACCTGGCAGCTATGATGTGTGCTAGAGAAATAATAAAATTGTTTTTATTGTTAAATATGTTATCATTCTGACTTTCTACTAATCAGGTTAGCTTCTCCCCAATCATCTGATTTTACAAAGTTATACAGCATTATGGATATGATATTATGAAATTATTTCAGCACACAAGAAAAATTATCAATATCACAAATGCAGAAAGCTTCAAGGAGACACCAATTGAATATGAATGTTAGTCTGAGAAGGGACCACAATATTTTTGTACAGCCAGTTTTCTTATATAATTAGATTTCAGATAGTAAGCAAAATTGATATACAAAATTATTATTTTACTGAATTAACAAACAAAAAGGAGATAAAGCACTCAAAATAATATGAACCCCCAAATTTAAGAATTTGTCAGGAAGTAGTGTTAAAATGTCAGCACTTAGGGGTGGCCAGGTGGCTCAGCGAGTAAGAGCATCAGCTCCAGTGTCAAGATGACCTGGGGATCAAATCCAGGCTCAAATACATACCGTGTTTCCCTGATAATAAGCCCTCCCCCGAAAATAAGCCCTATTGAGATTGCTACTGTAGTGAAGGTGATCCCCTGCGCTACACGCTACATTATGGTACCCTCTGTATGCACCGTCCCCCCCACCCCCGTGAAACGCACGCCGAGCTCCCAGCTGCATCCAATCAGAGCTGCAGCAGTGAGCGCGTCATCCTGTTCTTTATTGAATTCATTATTGAATAAAGGTACATTTTTTTGTTCACATTTACCTGTTTATTAAAATTGCTGTCAATGTTCATTAAAACAAGCCCTACCCTGAAAATAAGCCCTCTGATGTTTTTCTGTCCAAAAAAAATAATAACACAGTGTCTTATTATTGGGGAAACACAGGTAGCACCACACCCAGAAATAACTGGCCGTGTAACCTTGAGCAAGTTACTTAACCCCGATTGCTTTAAAAAAAAATGTCAGCACTTAATCACAAATTAGATTCTAAGTCTAGTTCTAGTAGACTATAAACACCCAGGTAAAAGAGAAGTAAAGGAGCAGAGATCTGGGAAATAATGTATAGAGAATGGGAATTCTAAGGCATGGGGAAAATGTCTATGCTCTGGTGGGTATGATGATATAAGAAGAGAGGAGATTTCAAAATAAAATAAACACTGTAAACAGAAAAGAAAACTGCTGGGTAAGAATTTCTCTTCCTAGAATTATAAAACTATGAGAATACTTCTAGGCCCAGAATACCAAAAGACACCCAACTTTTCAAATTCTTTCTTGCAAAAAATTTTAAATCATTTTTAGAGAATTTTTTTCCTACAGTAACTTAATTCCACATTTTTTAAAAGTGAGAAAATTTGATTTACATTAAAGAAATTTACTATTATAGCCAACAACATTTCTAAAAGCAACACATACTTGTAACATTAAGAAATTTAAGACATTAGTAAATACCAACCCATATGTCTCTTTTTTCATTTCATGAAAATGGTCTGTGCATATATGGTGAGCATGAAGGATGAAAACATGGGAATAGAATACACATGATCTTCAAAAACAGAAACATCTTTAGTTTCATGCAATTGGAAAGCAATCCCCTGTGTATACTATCTATTCACTTTTTGTAAAGTTTTTGTCCCAGTAGAACAAAATACAGTCTCAAAGGTAATTATCAGGTGAGGCATATCTCACACATTTATCAATGTTATATAAGACTCTTTGGCAAATTAAACAGCAGAGATAACTCTTTAAAGAGGATGATTACTATTAACATCAAGCAAGGGCATTAAATGTGCTCATCTAAGGTGTTTTCCAATGTCTTAGGAAACATCCTTTGCAGAGTCCAAGCAATAAAAGGCTTCTCTGTTGATCATATGGTTTTCCAAATTTTCCTCTTTGTGCTAATCATATCAAGCCCTAGAACACTGCTCAGTGAAATATATAACAGTATGAAAGATATTATTCTAACTAACTAAACTAGAAAAACTCAGTAGATGAAAAAAGTATACTGCTGACACTATAATAAAACAACTGCACAAGCAACATATTGAATTTGTCTGGTGTGTGTATTTGTGTGTGTGCTTGTGTGTGTATGTGTCTATGTGTGTGACAGTGTCTTCCCCTGTAAGATTACTTTTCATCTACTCTGTATGTATCTTGCATGTGCCAATTTACATAAACATTGTCTCTTTCATTAAAGACTTGCATGAACTGATGAAAAGTGAAGTCAACAGAACCAGAACACTGCACACAGTAACAGTAATATTGTACAATGAAATACTATGAATGACTTAGCTCTTCTCAGCAATACAATGATGCAAGACAATCCCAAAGGACTAATGATGAAGCCTATCTGACTACAGAGAAAGAACTGATAATGTTTGAATATAGACTGAAGCAAGCTATTTTTTTCACTTTCTTTTCATTTGTTTTCTTTTATTCAAGTCTTCTTGTATGAAATCACTAATATGGAAATGCTTTTACATGATTGCACATGTATAATCCATATCTGATTGCTTACCATCTCAGGGAGAAGGGAGGAAAGGGAAGAGGAAGGAATAGAATTCAGAACTCACAACTTTAAAAAAATGTTAAAAGATTCTTTTAACTTGTAATTGGGGGAAATAAAATATATATTAAAAAGTGAATACTCCTTGAAGGAAGGGAAAGTTTTTGCCTTCTTGAATCCCAGTGACTTAGTATTGTGCTTGATACATAGTAAGTGTTTAATAAAGGTTTGATAGATCAATTGATGTCATACAGGAAAGAGAGACAATGAAATCAATTTAAGAGTAATAAAAGGAGAAAATCACCTGGTGAATTGTATAGGAAAATTGCCTAAATTTCAATGATCCTAAACAGCTCACTTCTATAAATATAGCCTGAGTTATATGTTGCATCATCAATATTGTGTTTAACAGAATATAGGATGTCAATTCAACAAACATTTATTAAGCACCTACTGTATCTAAGCCCTAGGGATATGAGAAAGGCCCCTGCAAAAAAAAATTCCTGAGAAGTGCCAGTCCCTGCTCTTGAGCTCACAATCTGAAGGGGGAGGCAACATGCAAACAATTATGTACCAATCAAGATAAATCCAGGATAAATTGGAAATAAACTCAGAAGGGATCATCATTTATGGATTCCAGGAATGGATAGTATATGGATGACTATGGAAAGACATTGGAGGACAAAAGGGAAGGAAACTGTTCACAGAAAGTCATACTGCCATACAGGAATGGAAGCCATGAGAGGAGAACAGATGCCAAAGGAAAACACTACAGGTAGGCATCCCACACGCATGTACCATCTCCAGCTCCAGAGGCAGGCTAGAGGTTTGAACCTGTAGCAAGATATACACTGGGATCTAAGGTTCCAAAGCCACTAAGGACTCAAATATACATTGAGTTATAAACAAAGAGTTGACATGGTGGTAAGAGGAGACTGCCCCATCACCACAGATTCCAGTGTGGATCACTGAATTGGGGATTGTTGAATTTTCTAATAAGGAATGAGGGACAAGAAACAAAGAAACTTACCTCTGCCCCACAGTAAGCATCTAGAAAAGGGAATAATGCCCAGTCTCTGGGTTAATTGAACCTTAGCATACATACATAATGCAATTTGGGTCAATTCCAGTGAACTAGAATTTTCACCCATTTGTAGATATGAACAAGAATGGTAAAGGAGGAGGAGAAGATGTGGAAAGTTTGGCATAGGCAGGAATAGAGGGAGCCCCACATGGATGGAATCACATGCCCATCAAGGTAAATTCTATAAAAGCATAGCATGCCAAGAGGACAAATGAAAATGTATGACTTAAAATAGGAAATAGTGGAAATAGTGCTTTTTCACCATGAAATTTAGTACTTTATCAAAGAAGTATCTTCTACTTTGCATCTAAAGGTCAGGAAATCAAGTGAATGCCTAATCTGTGCTTACTTATCTTTATATTATACAACATTCTTTTAGGGCCTTGGAGTACACAGTAAAGTCTATATATAGTAACTATTTTCATAGAACTTAAACTTTTAAAGGGGAAAAAAACCAAATCAGATCAATATGTACAACCTTCTTCAAGAACAAGCAGATGCCTTTAAGTAAGACCGTTTGTGACTCAACCAGATGTTAATGGAAATCTTTTATATCTGGGCTGGATGCCTGAGTTCATAGTATCAAAGAATCCCAAGAATTGAAAGGGTTCTCAGAATTCATATGGGCAAACCTCTACTCAAATTAGAAAACTTACTAACATTCCTAATAGAGATCTCCACCCAAACTGCACTTGATGAACTCCAGTTTGGGTGAATTCATTACCTCCTAAGGCATAACCTCCCTTTACATTTTTACACAGATGTTATTATTAGGAAACTTTTCTTCGTATAGAACAAAAATCTCCCTGCAACTTTTACCCATTGATCCTAGAACTGCCAAGTAAAACAAATATGTACTTCTAAATTGAAAGTCCTTCAGTTACATTAAAACATCTATTATGACCCTCCTAACTCTTCTCTTAACTAGGCAACATGATTCCAGTTCTTTAAACCAATCTGAAAAGTTTCAGTCCTCTCAATTTTTATTAAAATACTTCTTCCCTATGAATAGGCAATTTTCAGAAGAAGAAATTAAAGAAAAATGTTCTACATCATTACTAATTAGAAAAATGCAAATTAAAACAACTCTAAGGTACCACCTCAAACCTATTAGATTGGCTAGTATGACAGAAAAAGAAAATGACAAATGTCAGAGAGGATGTGCATACCCTTTGACTCAGTAATACCACTACTAGATCAGTATCTCAAAGAGATCAAAGGAAAAGGACCTGTATCTACAAAAATATTTATAGCAGCAACTTTGATGGTGACAAAGAATTAGAAATGGATGAAATATCTATTAGTTGAGGAATAACCGACAAGGTGCTTTATATTATTGGGATAGAATACTATTTTGTTCAAGAAATAATGATGGTGGTTTCAGAGAAACCTGCAGAAACTTAGAAGAACCAATATAAAGCAAAGTAAGCAGAACCAGGAAAACACCATACACAGCAACAGTAATATTTGTATGATGAGCAACTGTGAATGACTTAGCTATTCTCAGCAATACAATGATCCAAGACAATTCTGAAGGTCTTACAATGAAAAAAATGTTCTCTACTTCCAGATAAAGAACTGATGGAGCCTGAATGCAGATCGAAGCATACTTTTTTTAAACTTTCAATATTTTTCTTGTTTTTTGGGGTGGGGTCTGTGTTTTCTTTTGCAACATGGCTAATATGGAAATATGTTTTGAATGATTTCACATGTATAATGGATATCGAATTTCTTGCCTTCTCAAAGGCTTAAAGAAAGGGTGGGAGGGAGGGGTGAGAATTCAGAACTCAATTTTTTTAATGAATATTAAAAACATATAAACATTAAATTTATTTTTAAAAATAAAAAATAAAACACTCCTTCCTTTATAACTAACAAGGAGCCAGAATATTAATATTATGGAGTACAGTAAAAGAGAAGCAAACATATGGCAAGAGCTAGGGCTTAAAGAAATGCCTTAAATACCATTAATGCTTCAGAGAAAAACTACTCTAATCCCATAAACTGATTTTGGGATTAGCTTCCTAGAAGGTGAACAGGGCAGATTCATATCCTGGTTAAAGCTTAAAGCTAGAAATCAATTTGAGCTCAGCCAGTTCTCTCTTCCCATTTGAGTGCAGGATGGAAACATGTTAAATGAAAGGGAGATGGATAGACTTGAATGGCTTCCCCATTTGCCTCTAGATAGGATTTCTGTTTCTAGGGATAGGGCTGGGTGGGGTAGGGAGGTAGGACAGACCACATCACAGGCACTAGTTTAAAGCCTGTTGTATACAGCAGCCTTCAATTTTATAATATAGGCTTTCTGGATTTATCTTCAGATCATCCTTTCTCTTTTTGGAGATGCCATTTTGGGTGCTCTCCAGTCCATATGTATTTGAGGGAAGTGTTCTTTCTGTCTGTATTCTTGGAATGCCATGTTGTAGGCATCTTGTATGGAACTGAAAGTATGGAATAAGAAAGGCCCCCACTCCCCCACCAAGGGCAGCTAGGTGGCGCACTAAATAGAGCATTGGCCCTGAATCAAGAGGACCTAAGTTCAAATCCAGCCTCAGACACTTGAAACTTATTAGCTGTGTGACTTTTGGCAAGTCATTTAACATCAATTATCTTGCCTTCACCCCTCAAAAAAAGCAAACCTCAAAAAAAAAACTTCACCCCCAAAAAAGCACACCCCCCCTCACTAACGCACAGGTTTCAGAGTCTACAGGTCCCAAGTATCAATACTACCACCTCTCAATCTTCCCCTAATACCTCATTTCTTAGCATTCTAAAGGCTTTTGGTTTTCAGCCTTCCCTTAGTAAAATGCAAAAGACCTTGAGGAAAGTGCCAACTTAAGCCCTCATCAGTTTAGCTCCTTGGTAAAGTTCAACACCAAGGGACATATACTAGGTTTGAATATCTTAGGGAGAATAGGGAAGCTAGAGAAAAGATAGAAGTTCCCTTTTTCAAAGGACCTGAAAAGAGATGTACAGTAACCTCAGTAAAAAGATCCAAACTCACCTGGCAAGCTGGGAAACTTTTCTTCGATGTCCTTTTCTGCCCTCCCACTCTGACCCCAGTTTGGATTGGTCTTCTATTCCCAGACAGTTAACCCCAGTGGAACAATTACAAATAGATCCTTCTGATTACCTACTCTGATAAGCCTAGCTTTCCATATGAATTGCCTTCTGTCTGTATGCCTGTGTATGAGGAGCTGAGCAAACTAACAACCAGAATCCCAGGCAACCTTTGCATTTCCTGCTGCTCTTAGAGGGCAGCGGAACTGAACCTAGAAGTGAACTGGGGCAGGTAGGGGCCAATATCCATCCCCTTAAACAGCCAGGTCTAGGGGAATGTGGCCTGAGAAGCTGAGCATCTTTTTTGTCCCTTCCTTAGAAGCTGTCATTTATGCTATATCTATACAACAACTAGCATATGGGGAGCGGAGATGGAGGGGAGGTAAAGGGGAACATTTATTTGTGAGTGAGACTACCATAATTTGATGATCTTTCACTTTATTTCTAAGTGTTCATTTCCACTGTGCAGAAGGGAAGTTTCCTGTTTGGTTACCATTCGTTTCTCTATTCAGTGGCAAATGAATGCAGTGGAACAGAGCCAGACTTGGAAACGGGCACTTGAATTCAACGTTATAGAGCTGGAAGGAGCCTTAAGAGTCCATAGAATATACCTCCCCCATTTTAACAGTTGAGGAAACTGAGGCACAGAGCACTAAAAAAACTTGAACAGGGTCATATATCTCACATACAGTAAAGAGCTGAGACAAGAAGGATTTGCCCCCAAGGAACTTTTTATTGTTCAGTTGTGCCTGACTCTTCGTGATCCAATTTGGAGTTTTCTTGGCAAAGACACTGGAGTGATTTGTTATTTCTGTCTCCAGCTCATTTTGCAGGTGAGGAAACTGAGGCAAACAGGATTAAGTGACCTTCCCAGGGTCATACAACTAGTAAGTGCCTGCGGCCAGATTTGAACTCAAGAAGATGAGTCCCATCAGGAAGATGATGTCTCCTCATACTCCAATTTTTCTATTCTCCAGGCAAAATAGCTCTAAGGGGGCTTTTTTTGGTAGTTTTTTTTGTTTGTTTTTTAGCCAATTCTCACATGGGGATGGTTTTAGTGCTTTCACCTCCTCATTGTTCTTATCTAGACAGCAGGCATAGTGAATGGGAAATAGCATTGGATATGAAATGAGAACACTTGGGCTCAAATCCTTCTTCCAGCACTTTTTTACCTGTGTGACTATGGGCCCATCACTTAACCTATCTGGGCCTCAGTTTCATCATCTGTAAATTAGGGACTTGGATTAGATGACCTCTAAGGTCCTTTCCAGTTCTATATCTATGATCTTATGATTCTAGCTATAAATCTAAGTCAATTTCCTTTGTAAAATATGGTACCCAGTGCTAGCTAAAATATTCCAAATATAATCTAACTGGAGTAAGGTATACTTTTCCTTATTTGAGATCCAATAATCCTGGATATAGAGGAATTCACTCTAGTAACTAATCATATAATCTTTAAGTCTTCAATTTTCCCTCCAGACTTTTATTTGTACTCTCTGTCTCCTTTATGGATTTGGGAATAACTAACCCTAAGTCAGCATGGTAAATCTCCACAGTCCATTCAGTGAAGCATGAGACATCCACAGTTTTTGTCCTGACATGGTCACCACTCGCTGTCATTCTCCAACGTGCTTTATTCAGAATATCTGGTTGCAGTGATTTAAAGAAAGAGGCTTAAAGCAGCTGTTAACAAATCATCTCTAAAATTGGCCCCTACCCTTCCCAGGCCCTTTGTTTGGAAGGATAGTAAGCCTCTGAACCTGTCATTTAGAAATGGTCATTATTTGTGACCTTATTTAAAGCCAGATAAATGCATTTTTCAGCTGTAATTTTGTGGGGCAGTCATGTCATCCAATAACTGGACAGGTTAATCCCATGGATCTAATCTTTATGGATTTGTGAGAGACAGATAGCCAGTATCTACTTCTTTTATTGATAAGCTGCAATTTAAACTTAAGTGGGTCTGAGCTATTGACTCGCTTGCTGAATTTCACCTGGTTTTTACCCCAATCCTTTCCCCAAATCACCTCAAAGAAACTGTATTCTTTTCACCCTGAGATCATGGATTCAAATCCCCTTCAAGTCATAAGTGACTAAGAATGGTCTTCTGATTGGTGAAAAGTGGAACCGGTCTAGGATGAAAAGAACAGGTATCTACACCTTACTCTCCACCACCATCACTGGGTCTAATTGCCAGTCCTTTGGTGACAGACCCAAAAGAGATGTCTAGAAATGAAGCAGTATCAAATTTAAACCATCATTTGCCTGAAGACTTTGACCAGTCAGGGGAATTCTGTAGGGATGCCCATACTTTGCACATCTCTTGGCACCCATGATGCTGAGAGGTTCAAAGGAGGCAATTCACATAAAGTACTTTGCGGACCTCAAAGTACTATATGAATGTCAGCTACTATTGCCCTTTATTTTAAAGCCAAACTTGATATTTCATCCATGTGAAAACTCCATCCTCCAATGGATGCAGATAATGGAATAGATCACCCATTGACCTGAAAACTGCTATCTTAGAGAACTGCTTGAGAGTTGTGAGAGTTAAAGTGACATGCCCACGGACACACAGCTAGTTTATGTCAGAGTCTGAACTTGAAACTAGTTCTTCCTGATTCCATGTTGTCTGTCTGTCCACTATGTAAAGGTACCTTTCATACAAACCACTCTGTTTGGCATATAAGATCCTTTACCATTTGTCTCCAGTTTACTTTTCCAGACCTCTTACCCATTTCTTCCCCTTCAGAGGCCTTTTTTCTGCTACCCACACTTGTCAATCCATCTCCCCTCTCTGTACCATTTCTTGGGCTGTCCCCAATTTCTAGAATATTCCCTCCTTACTTCTACTTTATAGAATCACTAGCCTCCATCAGAGCTCAGTTCAAATGTCACTACCTCT
This sequence comes from Petaurus breviceps papuanus, assembly GCF_028583685.1. Classification (NCBI taxonomy): domain Eukaryota; kingdom Metazoa; phylum Chordata; class Mammalia; order Diprotodontia; family Petauridae; genus Petaurus; species Petaurus breviceps. Next base: position 24,774,810 of record NW_027187358.1, read on the forward strand.
AAAATCCTCTAGCATCCAAAGTTCTTGATCATCTGACCTCCTCCTACCTTTCAAGTCTTCTTACATCTCACTCCTCCTCCCCCCACATAATATGGGAGCCTGTGACACAAGTCTCTTTGCTGTTTTTTTGTACACTACACTCCATTTCCCTGACTCTGAGTGTTTTCCCTGGCTTTTCCCCATGCCTGGAACTCTCTCTCTCCTCATCTTTGCCGTCTGGCTTCCCTGGCTTCCTTCAATTCTCAGCTAAAATCCCACCTTCTACAAAAAGCTTTTCCCAACCCCCTTAATTCTAGCTCCTTCCCTCTCACCATTTTATTCTGTTTGGAGTTTGTTTGTACATAATTGTTTGCATGTTGTATTACTAGGTGAGGCTTCATACAGGTCCTATCACATAGTAGGTGCCTGACAAATATTTATTAATGATCCTTAAGATGAGGATTTTCTGAATAACTTAACTACTAGTTCTTCCCGTTTACACACTCTACCTTACTTTAACTTTGTATATGTTGTGTAACTACTTATATACATACAGGTTACATCCCCCAATAGAATGTAGATTTCTTGTGAGCAAAGACTGATCAGTCTATGCCTTTGAAACCTCAGTGCTTAAGTCCATGCCTTATCTTCTCTCAACCTCAGTCTCCACATCTAAAAAATAAAAGAAAAAATCCTGATGCTATGAAAATTACATTATTGTTGGGAAGAAAGTGTTATGTAAACCTCACTCTCCAAATGTGAGTTGCTATTCATTTGACATCTCAAAAATTGAGTTAGTGAGGTAGTGATAGAGTAACTATTATGTGACTGGCACTGAGGGACAAAAAAGAAGGAGGAATCTAATTCTCCCTCCAATGAGTTTACAACCCCATAAGGGAAGTATAGAATATAGGTCATAGGTACAGTGCTTTGTAAATTGTGGTGGTGGTGGTGGTGGTTGTTCAGCCATGTCAAGAGGCTGGTGACCTTGCACAGCCCTCCCTTCCTTAAATCCAATTCATTTGCAAGTCATGGCACTGCCTTTCTGATGCCATGGTCCTCTTGAAGAACAAAGGACAAACAACAACCACGAATCTCTATGACCCCATTTTTGGGTTTTCTTGGCAAAGATACTGGAGTGGTTTGTCATTTCCTTCTCCAGCTCATTGTATAAATGAGGAACTGAGACAAACAGGGTTAAGTGAAAATAAGGTTAAGTGACTTGCCCAAGGTCACACAGCTAGTAAGTGTCCAAGGCCAGATTTGAACTCAGGAAGGTGACTCCAAGTCCAGTACTCTATCCATTATTCCAACTCTTTCTCTCTCTCACTCTCTCTCTCTCACACTCTCTCTCACTTTCTCTTTCTCTCACTCTCTCTCTCTCTCTCTCTGTTTTCCTTCTTCCCTCCCTCCCTCTCTCTGAAGATAAATAAACACACACATATTTTTGTATGTATGTATACACATCCAGAGTCCTAAGAATGTAAGGAATACAAAGAAGTCCAAAATGCTCTGAAATTTTTGAGAAGAGAGGTAATTTCAGGTCCATCAAGGGAGACTTGATGAAAAAAGTGGAACCTGAGTTAGGCCTTGATGAAAGATAGGATTTGAACAGATGCAGATGAGGGAGAGGCTAAATGGGAGTCCTATTTCAGGCATGAAATACACTTTGGGTGATCCAAGGATGGGAGAGGACAGGATGAAATGAAAGTGAAAATTGAAAGTAGAACAACTGAGCTGGAACACAGAGCATGAGAAACTGAATATGGGAAATGTGGGGAAAGACAGGATGGTCCTGAATAGAAAGAAAATGATACTATATTCAGTAAAATTTAACTGAACTGAGAATGTTTAGCCTTGAGAAGACTGCTAGAAAGGTGCAAAGAATCATGTAGCTTTGTTTTGTTTTGTTTTAAAGAGCAACTATAAACATTAACCTAGTTAGGCACTAATGAGGGACTGGTACTATTAAAGAAACTAAATCATAGTTATCTTAACATTCTTACTGCAAATGAAACCAGAAGACAAAGAAAGTTGTTGATAAATAGGGAAAAAAAAGTCTCATGGGTTCTCTTTATAGTGTGCCAAAAGACAATAAGAAACATCATTTCTTGGAAAAGCTGGTCATCTATTAGTTTGCACTAGACGGCTGTAGAGGACTCTTCAAACTTTGTGATTGGGGGGAAAGACAGATTGGAGAAGGGATAGCCTTAATCTCATTAAATTAGGAGACAATTTAATATGCTTTTCGTAATGGAGTGAGATTGAATAGGGGGCTTGTGGATCATTCGGAATGACATTGTAAGAAATGAAATTGGGAGTTATCAAGGAACCGGTGAAAAGACTGCAGGGAGAGCTACTAGTATGAAATTTATAGTGGAATGAGTTTGAATCATATCATGACTTTCTATAACAATACTTGAACTGGGAAAGGTACACACGGACAGTTCTAGGTTAAGGATTAGCAGCACAGACACGGTGAAAGGCCAAGAGAAGAGAATTCTAGGACTGCATTTTAGGCACCAATGAAATGGCAGACCATGGTGTTTAGGCTAGATAAGAAATCCACTGAACCAAAAGGGAACTTTGAGAAGAAGAGAGATAGATGAAACAGAGGTAAAGAAGAACATGACCAGGTTCATTAAAAATGAAAGATTTGGAGAGTTGGGGTCAAGAGGTAAAGAGTTTTCAGATCTTGGAAGTGGAGTTAATTTCATATGGTGATGATACCCAAGGTAAAACCAGGCTTGTGAATGACTGAGACAGGGATGAAAGTCATTAGAATTGTGATAATTGGAGTACTGGGAAGCCAGAATGCTAGAAAGGACATCAATTTATAAATCTTTTATACTCTTAAAATGCAGAATGCTTTGGAAATACATGGAAATCATTTGGCAGAAGTTGGGTACAGCCTTATGACCTCAGCACTAGGGGAAGAGATAGGGGAAAGTTCATTATCCCCCTGCTTCAAACAGCAAATCAAGGAGTCCTTGCAGTGTGATAGAAAAAGAGCCATATGGAGAGACAGGAGGCCTGAGTTCTAGTCATGACTCCATCTGTTAAAATAGGGAACTAGATTGATAATTGTGTATGATTTTCAATCTAAATTCTAAATAGGGATCTGGAAAGGAAGTAAAAGGGGGGCACCCAGACTTTTCTTCCACAAACATCCTTCTAAGGTTGGCAGGCCATGGAAAAAAAGGGAAAAGGCTAAGTATCATCAAAAGACATACATTCAATAAGCAAATCCTTTCCTCTCTGTTCCTTTGTGTTGCTCTCTGGAAGTCAAAAATCCCTCCAACTGTCCCTTCTATCCATGTCTCAATTCCTTATAAGTATCCCACTCTCCAAGATTATCTTTCCTTTCTCACCATCTGACTTTCAAGAAAGCATGTAAATTGCTAATAATGGGCATTTGTATAGCACTTTATAGATTACAAAGTGATTTAATGCATTATTTTATTTTGACCCTCACAATAGCCTTGTGAGGAAACAGATGAGGGAAGTGAAAACAATTGAGTGACTTAACAGAGAAGCTAAGCCACTCACCCAAAGTCACTTGCCAAGGTTGTTCTCAAGTGACCAAACTAGGCTTTCAGCCCAGTCCTTCTGAATACAAATCCAGGGCTCTTCCCTCTAGACCACAGGTGTTACACAAAAACTTAGCTAGGAGGACATCAATCCAATCCAACGAATTAATTCAACAACATTATTAAGGACCTACTGTGGGGCAGGTCGTTGTGCTGGGTAGTAAAGAAAATAACAAAGTTTGGTTAAGAGCTTGACCTCGTGAAGCTTACAGTCTACTAAGGAAAAAGAAGGCAATCACAGACCAAAATAATACACCATGCTACATGATTAAATGAGATGGAGAGGGAGCATTAACTGTTTCTGGAGGTTCAAGAGGATTTTTCCATCTCTAAAAAAGGAGTTTATTGATCTAAATGAATAGGTATCCCTTTTATTGACAGATTACCTCAGCATTCAAAAGATCACTTGCAATTTGCCCTCTGCCATAGTCTGCATTAGTGTGAAATGAAATCCTTATCAATGGGTTGGATAAGGAGAAAGCAGGCAGGTGATAACTTGTATCTAAGCCCCATCACTGTCTATATCTGCATAAGGGTGATATCCAGTAGCTGGGAAGGCTCATCTAAAAGACAATTACTTCTGTGGGACTTGATCCTCTACTTGGTCTGATTTGTGGCGAAGGCTGAGCTCAAAGGGAAAATGTCAAATAAAACGTTCACTGGCTCCATAAAATACCTTCACTTTAAAAGAGCATAATCCTGCTTCTTTGAACTAGCTACAAACTGACCTTCCCTCACTCTGAACTGCCTGTAAGAGTCCCAGGACAGGTTGTTCTGACATTCTTTTAACATCATCTCATCATCACAGCCAAAACTAATCACAAGAATATTACCCGTTGACAGGTGCATTTATTCTGTCAATTAAATCAGATGGTTAAATCGAAATGTGCCCCAAATCTCTCTTGTTTGCATTATCCATATTGGCGTTTCTTGGCCGTGGCTCATTGCTGGCTGGAAGTCATCCAGCGCCTGCAGAGTCACTTTGCAATATTGTGCCAGCAAGTTTCCATGCTCAGCAGCAGCCGTTACGACGAGGCCAGAACAGCGCTACAGGACTGACCTGGAATGTTATATTGCTTCACTAAGATTTATTAAAAAATGGAAGGAGGGAGACTTAGATCAATGTTTTTGGAATGGATGAGGATATATCATCTCATGGCTAAGCACGGGTGACATGTGGGCACTGAAGCAAGGCTGCTAAGGAGAGCGATGGAGAAGGCTGAAGGAAGGAGGGTGAGAGGAAGGATAAAATGAGCCCAACACCTGCCATCTGAAACACTTCAGCAAATGTCTTCTCTATGGAAATGACCAAAGGAAATGTAGTTGTCTAAAAGATCAGCTCTTCTGTTTTTAGAAACATTTCCCCCAAATGAAAGGCCAGAGGGTTACTGAGTAAAGAGAAATGCATGCAAACCAAAGAGTGCAGCTAAAATTCTGTCAAACCATTTTCTTGAATTCAGTCACTGGCTAAATCCCCAAGCAGTGAGTGAGTTTACATAACATCCTGGCCACAATAACGGATCACATTGAGGCCCATCAAGGACAGGCCCAGGATTTTGATCCCAGATGTACCAAAGAAGCGCCAGGGTATTTTGGCTCAGATGTTAAATTTCCTAGCTTTTGGTAGTTGGTGTCACAGCCTGAGGGTTGCTTTGTTATTTTTTCAGCTGATATTTTACATGGTACTTTAAAATGCACACTAGCATTATCTCATCTGATCCTCTCAATAAGCCCAGGAAGGAGGGTATTATTATCACCATTTTACAGATGGGGAAAAGGAGGCTTAGAGCAATTAAATGACTTTCCAACTGTCACAAAGCTATTATCTGATTTGAACTGAGGTCTTTCTGTCTCCAAGATCAGTGTTCTATCCACACTACATTTTTAAACCCAAGGTTCCCTCTTCTGACCTTCTACTCTTTGTTACGCCTCTTGGTAGTCTCATCATCTCTCTTGGATTGGATGATCATATCTATACAGATGATTTCCATATATCCAGTTCTTTTCTCTCCTCTGAACTCCATCTTTATCTGAACTTTCATCTTCATCAGGTTGTCCCATAGGTATCCCAAAGACAACTGGTCCAGAATAGAAATCATATTTTCTCCAGAATTCTTCCTCCCTCCAAATTTCTTCCTATCTGTTTAGGGTACTATGCCTCCATCTTCCCAGTCACCTGAACTGGAACCCTTGAGACATCTTTTTCCCTCAACCTCAAAAACTTGGTATCTGTTAGTATACCTTACTGGTCACCTAATTCCACCAAAGAATAAAGGAAGAATATTAGTAATTCATACAATGAGCTGTGTCAGCACACACTCTAGAAAGTCCAGTCATGATCTATCCCCATATCCAATCAGGTGCCAAGTATTAGTGATCCTGATTTCACTTCTCTTGAATCTTTCTTCTTTCATCCATTCCCTAGCATCTGTCTTGGTTCAAGACATCATCACTTGTTATCTAGACTATTATAATAGCCTCTTAAGGGGTGGCCAGGTGGCTCAGTGAGTAAGAGCGCCGGCCCCGGCATCGGGAGACCCGGGATCGGTTCCAGCCTCAGATACTTGGCACCCAAACAAAATAACTGGCCGTGCAACCTTGAGCAAGTTACTTAACCCCAATTGCTTAAAAAAATAATAGCCTCTTAATTATCTTCACTAACTTCAGCCTCTTCCCCTTAGTCTTCAATGGCTTCTTATTGCCTCTAGGGAAAAAATAAAATAAAGTTTTCACCCTAGCATTCAAATCCCTCTACCATAAGGTTCTCTTTTATCCTTTTGGTCATTCATACTATTGATTGATCATCATACTACCCATACTGACATCCTAGCTATTCTTCATATACATCATTTTATCCTCTACTTCTGTACCTTGGCACAAATGGTCCCACATGTCAAGAAGGCTCTCACTCTTCACCTCTTAGAATCCTTGAAAGAACAGTTGAGGTACCACCTCCTACATGAGACCTTTAGTGATATCCCCAACTTCTCACCCCACCAAACACAATTATATTTACTGGCACTCTTCCTCTCTTGAAACGACTATTTCTTTGTATAGACTTTATATTTGCTTAAATATAACATGCATATGCCATATATTCCCAGTGGAATGTAAGTTTTCTGAGGGCAGGAATTGTTTTATTTTGTATTTGTGCTGGCATGCTTTTGCATATAATTGGTGCTTAATAAGTGTTTGTTGAACTGAACTTATGGCAATGCAGCATTTCCTTAGACGTCTTCCTAGCTAACAAGCTAAGCCCAGTCACTATTTCAACAAATCACACCCATGTCAACATCAAAATTTGACATACACGCAGCCCAAGTATAGAACTATGAACATTTTGAGCATTGCCTTAATGATGCTCATTAGAGAACATCTGAAAAATAAAGGGACCCAATGAGAGACAGGAACAGAAAAACAAAAAAAGTTAAATGGAGAAGCCACAGGGAAAAAGCTCCACAAGTGAACACAAGTTGAAATGATAATATAATGACAGTATGTGACATCATCTAGGAAGACACTGGAACATTCCTACAAAGTCGTATTCTGCTTACCTAATTTGATATATTTCCAGGTTGCAAAATACATACATAATTAACTGCTTCCTTCCTGTGCAACTATCCAACATAGTAAACTGTTCTTGGGCATTTTGAGGGGGGAAAGAAGGGATAAAGAAGAACCCAAAAAAGTTATCTACCTGGCAAAGGGCTGAGGGAGGGAAGAGGAAGAGGATCAGAATAAATTATCTGCCAATGGGTAAGGCGAAGAGTCAACAATTTATTATTTATTTATATTTATCAATAGAGAAATGAAGACTGGAGTCCACATACATTATCTGCTTATCTATGAAAGAGGCCACCATTATTTCTCCAGGTTTTCTTGGCTCAATATAGAGGCAGAGATTTTTCAGAAAGCTTTCATTTTCTTTCTTTGCTTTAAAAAAAATTGGGGTTAAGTAACTTGCTCAAGGTTACACGGCCAGTTATTTCTGGGTGTTGTGCTGAGTATCTGAGCCCGGATTTGATCCAGGTCATCCCAACCCTGGAGCCGGTGCTCTTACTCACTGTGCTACCTGGCCACCCCTTGAAAGCCTTCATTTTCAAAACATGGCATGAGGTTTTTTAGTCACTCAACTCTCATTGAATCTAATGATTCAAGCCCCATATACCACTTTAAGACTTTAGGGCTATGATTTATCTAGGAGAACAGTTACGGTCAATTGGGCAAATACCTGTTTTGGTCAATTTGCAACACAGGTATTTTATCCACCTGAGATGAGATGTTTCAGGTTATTTTGTAGATCTTTATTTAAGCACTTTTTAACACATATAATCTATGCCCAGGAGACTGATTTGGTCTCCAGTTAGCCTAATTAGCATTTAGGACATGTATCGCATATAATAAAAATGTGTATCAAAACTCCTCAGGGAAAAAAAAAAAGTTACCATGTGTGAACATTAACTACTTTGAAGAATTTAACATCTAATAGTTCTGAAGTTTTACCACCAATTCAGCAGGGCTAGTTCTCCCCTCAAAATGAAGAGACAGAATGGGAGAGACATTTTTGTAGTGCTAAGTACACAGCAGATTAAGCTCACAATTTAAGTGACTCATCCAAAAGATAAAAATCAAAAATCAAGATGGACCTCATAGAATCTAAGCTCTAGATCTTTTGAGGGTGAAGTGAGGATGAGGGGATTTGTGAAGAAACTAATTATTGGGCCATAAGAACCTCAAATATAGGAGTACAAAGCCTTATCACTAACTTCCCAGATTACTCTATCATCTAAGTAGTGAAGTGATAAGTCTGGCAAGTTCGAGAGTGCCATGGGAGTAACCCTACCATGTGCTAAGGTTGTATACAAAACCACCTAAAGTCCTTCAAGATTTTTACATCTGGTCAATTTGCAGAGATAAAACCACATTTTACATTGAAGGGAACAACTCCAGAAAAGTCGAGCTCTAACACCCTGAACATCTATCTACTGTGTGCAAAGCCAAACCATTTTAATACTGACCTGATTCACACTTCCCAGTCTTTTTATAATCTGTGGGAGGGAGGGTTCTACCTAGTGCCGTTAAAGTCCTGATCTTTTTCAACATGGAAGGATTCTCAAAAATAGAAAACCATTAACAGAAATGATTCATCGACTGAAAAGCTAGTCACCAATATACATACATGAGCTACCATTATCATACAGCATTTATGCCATATTCAGTCCCATCTTCATGCTTTTACTAATGTTACACTCATTTCTGCAATACTCTCCTTACTCCTTTGTCACCTAGACAAAGATGTCTAACTTTTCAAGGCCTAGCCTCTTTCAAGCCTCACTTCCAAGAAAACAGTGCTTACAATTCCAAAATTGTCTTCTTTCTTTCCTGACTACCCATAACCCTTACTGTATTTACCACAAATGTCAACACTTATTAGATTAGATTATTAATTGAAAAAGATTTTCTGTCAATTAGTCTCAAGTGGTTTCATATGTATGTTTTATCTCCCAACCAGACTGTAGGATATATGAGGATAGAGCTCATATCCTGCAATTCTCTTGCATTCCCTGAAGTGCCCTTCACAGTTGCACAGTTGACTTTATTAAAGTCAACCAATAAATATTTGAGTTGAAATCAACATGAATTGGTGAGTCAATTTTATTAAGGTTAAATTTCCTTTAGAAGGAAAATGACCCTTATCCCGTGGTCATAAGCCAATAAAGAAGAAAGTTCGTTGAGATCAGTGACCCTTTACCTAACAAATCTCCCCCTCCACTCCTCAATCATTAATACCTAATCCTAAACATTTTAATCTACCTTTTACAATTGAGAGTTGACCAAAATGGCAGCTGAGTGCCAACCAATTCAGAAGTTTTCTATATTGGCCTTAAAATATTCTAGTTTGAAGGACTATGGGAAAATGAAATTTATTCCAAAGCTGTTTTGGGTAGATATTTCATTTGAGGACTATCTATGAATAGAGATAAATATCAAAGAGTATCCCCAGAGCTGACCCACTTTTAATAGGTCTACAGAAAACTTTGGACCAAGAATGAATTGTGTTAATTCCAACCTCAATGGAGCATCTTCTTCAATCTTATTCTAGCTTGGATTTATCCTGGAACCAAACCAATCTGAAGAGAACATGAAGAACTAGAGAGTGGGTATCTGGAAAATAGCCATTCATCTTGTTGGATTCCATGACACAGCAAACTGCTTCTTTTGGTAGAATCTTAACACTGTCAGTTGGCTCCTTCATTGGGGGAAAGACAGGTGCTAAATTTTCATTCTGACCTCTAGTTGTCAAGACAGTTTTAATAAAAGCAAAAATTACCAGAATAAATTCTGGACTACCTGTGCTCCCTAGGGCTTGGCATGTGGCTAGGCATACATACTCACCCAACAGATCCACCTTTCCAAATGAATGGCCTGGCTCCAGAAAACATGAATCTTAGAAGGTTGCCTGGCCTGCCAGCTGCCTCATTTTTAGCACAATGATTTAATGTATTTTAAATAAATGTAACATAAGGAAAAAAAATGCTTTGTACAAATTGGTCATCTGTTGTTTTTCTGGCTGGCACCATGATTTATGTAATATATCACTAGAACGACATCTCTCTATCTGGCTCTTGGATAACAAAGTACATATGGAAGCTTCTCTATAGCACTTTAACTCCCTGATGACTACAAAAGGTCCTGCTAAGAATTCATTCTTCAAGTAGCATTTTTTTTAAATGTTAAAGAGGCAATCATGCATTTAAAAGCATTAAATATATATATATATATATATATATATATATATACACATATATATTCAATGCAATGCAATAGAGAAAGCAATTATAAATGCCTGCTATTTGACAGGCATGGTGCTGGGCCCTGGGGATACAAAGGCAAAGATGAAGTAGCCCTTGCCCTCAAGAAATGTACATTCTAATATACATACATATATACAAATGTGTGTATACACACAAATACATCTCAATTCTTCTATATCTCCACCACTGCAGATAGCAGCTCCTCTCTAACTTGACAGTCATCAAGAGTTATTGTGACATTACTCTGTGATAAAGGGTCTCTCTGAACTTACCCAAGCTGGTCTTCACTGAATGGTGCACAATCCAACAGTAGTTCTGCATTTGAAATGCCTCAGTCTAAGTAGGAGAGTCAGGGATTTTACTCTTCAGCTCCAGCCTTCAAAAATCCACTCATAATCTCCATGATACAAGGAGGCATTGTCCTAGGACTTTGGTGAGGAGTATTATACATGTGTGGATAACTAAATAGACAGATAGATAGATAGATGAATATATGTTTACATATATACACATATATTTATGTATATGCATATGCTTTATAAGCCTATACTTATATATAGATACATACATATATGCATGTATATGCATATAGTTATATATACATGTATGTGTATATGTAAATATGTATATACACACATTTGTATATCTCTTTCCTCAATTCCCACCTCCCATAATGCTACATTCTAATCAAAGAGTTTTGGCTTCTTCCCATGTTCAGAACAGTCACTTACACTCAATACTTACACTGTACTCATTCAAACCTAAGTCTCGTATTAGAGCCTTTCAACTTTTTCATTTAGTCTGTATTGACTTTAATTAACCAGAGAATGCAAGGTAGTTGAATTTTCTTTCATTTCCTATTTTTTCTCCATGAGACAAGAAAAAATATTTCTGTTTTCTTTTTTTACTATTTATTGGTGTGATATATTTCCTATATATCTACTGAAGCTGGAAGTACTCAAGTCTTTGAATAACTTTCTCTATTCCTATTCCACTAATGATGTGATACACACATCAAGTAGCCCTGGCTCCCTAAAAAATGGGCTTAGGATGAGGTACGGTAACACACAAGAAACAGCAGATTTTTTTAGGTCCTTCACAGAGGAACTGCATCTTTCTAATTAATCCCTCAGGAACAACATGGTGGATTTGTTTTATAACTTGCTTATAATGATTGTGTCTAGTCTGGTTAACTTCATTGATCAAAGGATGGTGCTAATGAGGAAAAGGTCACAAATTGGATTCCTTTAGAGGTCAACTAGCAGCCGTGCAGAGAAAAACTCACCCTATCCTCAGTCAACCATTCTGAAAATGTGTGCTCTGGTCACCACTGAAAGTGTAGATGGTTAACAGCAACTCATCACAACTTCATGTCCTACCTGTGGTAGGTGAGTAAATGGAAGGAGTAATAACTAGATACAACAGAAAGGCCCCCCCAACTGGAGAGTCAACAGGCAGGTCACTTACTAGAGTCAGGGGTTCCTAACATCTTTGTGTTTGGCAATCCCATGAAGTCTAGGGACCTTTTTTCAAAGTAATGTTATTAAATGTATAAAATTAGTAGAATAACAAAGTTAACCAGCTACATGGAAAAAGAGTTATCAAATATTTTTAAAATTTGATGCTCCTACGGGTTAAGAACTCTTAAACTAGATATCCCAAAAGTCACTGGTTCTGAGTCTTAGTTTCCTAATCCAGGCAAATAAAGGTTTAGATTAGATTGTTTCCCAAACCATTTGCCCTAATATTCTTTACAATAAAAATAAGAATTCCGTCAGAAAATGCTAATGCTAGTGATATTTTCCCTTTAAGTATTATAATAATGCAACTATTTATATAACAAAAAATACTAATTACATGTGAGGTTTTTTTATTATGAAAATAAGCTTACTTTTCTCTCCTTTTCTCTGAAATTTCTCCAATGTCCTTCCCTTTATCTTGAACATAATCCATGTCTCCAGGACACTGGATTGGCATTTATGAATTCTGTCAATATATTTCAAGCCCAAACATGTTCCATGGCCAAATTAGTTTTAGTAAACACTGAACTAGATGATTTTAAGGTCCCTTCCAACTCTAAATTCTATGACTCTGAGAGGCAGCTTGGTGTAGTAGATACAGGACCAAATCTGGAGTCAGAAAAGCTTGAGTTCAAGTCCAATATCTGACCTTTACTGGGTGATTCACTTCACTTCTCTCTCTGTGTTCCTCAGCAACTCTCTTAACACCATGTTAAAGAGGCTCATCTGCATTAGAGGAAGGAATGTTCATACTAGGAGTTCACTGCAGGATGAAATCACAAGTGTGGAAGCCTCTCATCCCCACAAAAAGAAATAAAATAAAACCTATGAATCTCTAATCTGTGTATAGAGAGAATTTCATAATGGTTCTTAGAAGCAGGGGAATAAAAGGACGATCAGTATGGCTAGTCTCTGTCATTTAAAAATATCCTGATGATTTAAAAATGATACAGAGTTCCCAGATTAAATCTCTTTCATTGCCATCCTTGACCATGAGGTAACTTAAATTAAAACTACTGCTGCAGATCAGGAGCCTCCCTTAATAATCCTTCCAATTTACAGGAACTTGTGCCAATTGGCATACTGCAGGTTCAAACCTGTATCCCTCACCTCACACGAAAGCAAAAGCTTTAAGAATCAGGAATCTATACCACTAAGGGTAAATTAAACTGAAAATTTTTTTTCAAAAAATATTTAACACACCTCATTGAGTTGTCAGGGGAGGATTCTAAAATAAGCTTGTTGTTGTTTTTGTTATTGTTTCTATAAATCCCCACAAATCAGACTGAGAAAGCCAAGTACCAGTTAAAGCAGAAAATTTCATCTTCCTTACAAATAAATGGTAGACTCACTACCTGCCTGGGGAACCCATCTGTACTCCAAATTATTTTAAGTGCAACATTGTCTACAAAGTGTGGAGACCATTGGATTATATGCTCAAGGTTTTGTTTTGTTTTAAGCCAGTTTGTTTTTATTAAATAGCGTCAAAAAATACTCTTATTTTCATTTATTTCTGATCCTCCTAATTTAGCAATAGAGCTAATTCCCATTTAGGGTAATATGGTATGGGACAACAATGCAGCAATATTAAGTAAGAAAGCCATATGTTTCTTGCTCCTACCATACTGTTTGTGACTGCCCCTCAGCCCTGATGGATTAGCTCTTTCATCAATTAGGCCAGCAGGGATGGAATGCCTTTTACAGGTATTTGGTTGAGATCATGCAAAAAACGCAGATTTTTTTGAGGGAGTCAGGCTGTCTAATACATGCAGAAATAGCTACTTGCTTTCACTTAAGATGCAATCCGCAGAGGGCTGCTGCAGACTCTTAATTTATAGTATTATCTTTATATATCATGATAAGTGACTGCCTGCCCCCAGATAGCTGACACAGTGCCCAGAATATTCAGAGCTGTCTGGTTTTGATCATCTTACAGTTTGTCTAGGAAAGTATTAGAAGCAAACTGATTACAGGGCTATATTGTGACCAAAAATGAAAATATACTTCATCAGACAGGCTTCTCCACGTTAAATTCTAAGAAAGGGCACACGCCCCAGTGCAGAGGTTAGAAAGTAATGAATCTTTAAATACATTCCCACACAAAGCTCCTTTTGCAAGCTGCCATTCTATTCTCCTCTGATTTGCTGATTTTTTTTTATCTAGTCCAAGGCTCGGCAGAAATCGGTAAGAATGTATGTAAAGCAAAGAAGCCCATCAACTAAGTGGAAGGTTAAGCATGAGCACTGCCGACTCCCATCATTTGAAATGATATTATCACGGTTTTTTCCCCGAGCTTGAGAGAATCTCCTTCCACTCACTCATTTGCTGCCCAAATTAAAGTGAGGTGCGCAGGGTCTCAAGGAGGAAATCGAACAAGAGGGAAAGTATAAAAACAATGCAAGTGGAGAAGCATGAGGTTTATATTTTTATGCTAATGGGTTGGTAAGAAAAGGGTTCCATTTGGGGAGTAATAAAAAATGGAGTGGGGGGGGGAGATTGTGCGAACAGAACTCGCTTTTTTGAACAGAGACTTTCTATGCAGATGGAGGATTTAAAAGAAGTAAAATGATAACCACATAGTCAAGAGACTAGAAAAGAGACCTTGATGTTTGATAGTTGTAATAACCTACAGAGTGCTCTAATGGCTTAGGGATCAGGTGCGGAACTATGGCAATAACAAGAGCTGAATAATTATCTCCGCCATATCTGTATAACCAAAGTCCCAGAGTATGAACTATATAAGGAGGCTTCTGCTGCCTCTCCAAGATTTCCTGAAATGTTAAATCACTGATTTGGGAGCACTTCCAGCATTAGTACTGCCCAGTTAGAAAGAAATAAAGCCCAGAATTCTCCAGTGGCAGTTCTAATGTCTTTGTTAATTATGAATTATGGGTAAACATGCAGACTCACAGAGGTCATGGCTGTCAGCAACAATAGTTTTCAAGAAGGATTTTTATGAGGGTCTTTTTCACTCCCCTATAATGTCCTTTTTATATACATAAACAGTGCCAGGCATACAAAAAAATGGTGTTTGTTTTGTAGGGGCGGTGTATTTATTTTTCCCCCTTTCTCCTCGATCCCCTCCCCTCTTGTAGAGGCATGCATCCACAGCCAAAGCGACCAGGTTCATAACTAGAGTTCTCCTCTGTGGCTAACAACAGCTGCACCATTCCAAGGACTAGGCAGAGAGAGTCACTGGGGCTGAGGCTAGGTTAATGATCAGACACTCAGAAAACCACTACTTTCTTGTTAGCAGAATAAGCGGCCAGCCGGGCATCCCATCGGCGGGTAGTCACCTTTCACATACAATGGAAAAACAAAAGCTGCATACGGTATGCTTGATTAACCTCACTTAAATGGCAATGCTGATCTCAAATCTGTCCCAAGAGTGTATATAAACAGGATTAAAATTATATTACGTGTGGATCCTGCCCAACAAAAGCAACTGGCACAAAATCATTTTAATTAGGTGGTAGCGGCTGTAACTCATTCAACTTTGGCATTAATTCGTCTTGTCCCATCAAAGAACTTCTGGGACTTTCCATAAGATAGAGTGGGATAAAGAAGCTGTTCAGTGGATAGTAAATCAGGTCTGGGCCTCTGCTCTATGCATAATGTGTTGGCATGTTGACAGGGGGTTATATAGTACAACCATTTCAAAATTTGATCAGAACATCCAGGATTGCTGGGCATAACCTCCTCCAGGTGGACATCGTAGCTTGGGAAAAGGTTTGGGGAATTCTGCACTCAACCTCATGCTTTCAAGCAGTGTTGATGGAGACCAAAAATAGGCTAAAAGCCTGATCAGTGTGACCCTATGTGACCTTGGACAAATGATTGCACCTCTTTGGGCTTTGGTTCCCTCGTCTGTGAAATGAAGGAGGTTAGAGTAGATGATTTCTGAGGACGTTTGTAGCTCTGAATTCTATGAGCAATCATGGCTTAATTTGTACACATCTGCCCAAATTGTAAGCTCTTCTAAAAAGGCCCCTGAAGAAACTAAAATGTCAACTCTACAGATTCTGTTTCTATTGTTTTTTCCTGCCCATTGTCCCTCCTTTGTTTCTGATTTAAAGTGGTATTTTTTTTTTTCTCTACAGATCTCTGGGGTTTCCTTCCACAAGTTTTGAGAGATTTCTAGTTCCGGGAAGGCTTTCCCTTCCAACTTAATTCTGCTTTCCCTTAGAGAAAGGATGGAGGGTGGCTTTCCCTAATTGAGTTTCAGGAGCCTACTTAAACACTGTCTAATTCCTAGCATTACTGACCTCCTAAAATAACACACAGCAATGAAACAGTCACTTGAACTATATAGGAAATAAAGATGAGTGAGGGGACCAAAGAGGCCCAGAACATATGTGGAAATAAGATATATCTACAATATTTGGGGCACATTCTTCATGCCCAAGTTTACTCAAGGTCTTTCCCATTTAAAAGCAACTTCCTCATTTTCATACATGTTGACTAATAGAATTAGTTCATAAAGACTCTCTTTGTTGACTGCCAATCCAAGAGTATGATAGAAGGGCAAAAAGAAAAGGCAACTTAGAGCTTTGTTTGTCCTTGTTTCACGACTGTATGGCTCATTGGGGCTTCACTTTTCTAACAGTTCTTGCAGGGGCCTGAACAGGTCACTTCCATCACAAGACCAAAACACCATCTTCTCCTGAGAGTGTTTCCTTCATCATGTAAACCTGGACCTTTCTTTTCCTTACTAACTAGGGTCTTTGTGAGGATTTCTACATCTGCTTCTCTGCTCCCAAAATTAAACTTGTTCAGTGCCACTAATGTTGATAAAGTCACTTTCAAAGCCAGGAATGTCTGGAACACCCAAGTAAGTTCATATATTCTTTGCATGGTGATTAAGACCCAAGCCAATAGTAATGTCACTGAAATCCCTTATTTTTTCCTAGTTAGGGCAATGTCACTATATAAGTGGATTACTGAAGGAATAAGACTAGTACTTGCTTAAGAAATAAATATGAGAAGAATCTAAAACTAAAAGCCACAGTGAATAAGCTATTTGGGGAAAACACTGAAATTTGTGTTACGTTATTTCTAACTTTCACTTATTTCCATGTTGTTTACCTCAATTTTGCATGGACAATGAAGGGCTACAGTCAGTGTAGTAAACGTGTCAGGGTCATGGGTGTTCACTTGAAGAACTCCTTACATAGCAGTTACACTGATTTAGAAGACATAAGGAAGCTAGATGGAGAAAATGAAATAGGAAAGAAAATGGGTGAATAAAGAAGGAAATACAAAGTTCAAATAATAGACCAAAATCCAGAGAGAATCCTCTCAAAGTGAGGCAGAAGAAATAGGGTTCAGGTACTCTCAGAAGCTTCTGATACATGGACTGCTTAGGATGGTGAGGAATAGACATTCAGTAGCCATCTTGCAGAGTGGAAAAGTCAATGGACCATTAGTAAAGAAACTTGTATTCTAGCGCTGATTCTGCTAACAACTATTTGGCAACTTCCCCTTTCTGGCATCTCTGGGTCACTCTCACTTAAACTTTCCAATGCCTAGTACCATGTTAGTATGTAGTAGCTTCATAGGACTATAGGAGCATTGATTAATAGCTGAAAAGACATTTTGAGACCTTAGAGTCCATTCTTACTCAGTGTTTGTTAAATCAGATCCTCACAGCTTGGGTTAATAACCCAAGCAAGTCTTCTAAGAACAAAATCATTTGAATAGGCTTATCATGCTAAGCCTTGTCATATTCAAATCACTTTGTTGGCCGGTATCAAGGCCAGACATTGGTTTTTGTGAGGGGCACTGATTGAGGCATTCAAGCTCCTCCTTGAATTAAGCCCCCACCCCATCCCCTCTGCATTCTCCTTTTCACTTTTGCCTTTCAGACTTGCCTGAATGTATTCCAAAGGTCGCTTGCCATGACAACACCTGCAGGTGAAGTCAGAGCTCATCACCACAGGCTTTGCCAGTATTGAAGAGGCAACTAATCACTATACAAGGAGAGGAGTGCTATTTCCAAGATACCCATGAACAGTTTACAAATGTGGGTGTCCCTGAAGCACCCACTTCTCACAGGTGTTTAACCTGCTTATCTGAAAATTAGAAATGAGAGGGGAAAAAAGAGCCTTTTTCCCCTGCTGTTTACATCTCATCACCATCTTCTCTACACTGATTCACACATAGCTAGAAACCTTTATTAACAGCCCCAAGGTGTCAACATTACTTGTGTAGTATTTCATATATGATGTAGAAACCCAAACAGTAGGAAAGTTGCTCTCTAAACCTCTCCAGCTTCACCTACTACCCCCAAACACTGGATGTGTCAGCTACCCCTTTATGTCAAAGTGAGATCCACCACTGAGCACTGGTGGACAAGTGATAGATGGAGGATTGTGAAATGCCAAGGGGTGTGACATCCCTGCCATCTTGAGCCTCTGCCAATCATCCCTCAGGTTTAGAAAAGACATCTCCTCCTGAGATGTTTTCAATCAAATCAACTCTGCCTCTTGTTCCTGCTTTCAACAAAAATAGAATTAAAGCCACTTCTGTCTGATGTTGGGTCTTTCTGTCTTATGTTGAACTTTAATAGGCTCTCAAAGTACTATATGAACCATACCTTGGTGCCAAGTGCCACCTTCCTCCCCATTGTACAGATGGACAAATAGGCACAAAGGAGTCAAGAGCCTGACGTCCTGTTTGTTAACTCACAAGTCAATAGCGAGGCTAGGACTAACCCTAGAGAGCCTTGATTTCCAAGCTGGTATTCCAAGAGCCCATTCTTCCAGCCTCTCTTTAGTGGTAATTGTCTCCACAAAGTTTTAAACACCTTGGGAGGTCAAGGAGAACACATGTGGTGAAAGATTATTGTTACCGACTGACTAGCGGAAGAGCGTCGAGGATGATTTAGACCTCGGGTAACCTTGCATTCTCCTTTCTTTAAAAAATGTTCATGTATTTTTCTTAAAGGTTTACAATAAGATTGGCTCGCTTACTGTTGTGTCTTAGGGTAGGACAGTCATAGGGTCAGAGCTTTAGTTCCTGAAATCTAAGAGGAAAGTGAAAACCACAAATGTCCAATTGTTCTGCATTCAGAAAGTCCTTTCTCCTAGGAATGCAACTGTCAACAACATTATAGCCCTCTCTCCACCAAATGTCAGTTCAACTCAGTGGAATAAACTTCTGCTTAGGGAATTTAAAAAAAAAAAGGACATGGCAGAACGGCAGAACTAGAACTTTCCATTCAGTGTCATTGATTACCAAGAGGCTCTGGCCCTGGAACCACTTTCCTCAATGATCACCTGGCTCCTAGACCCTACAAAATCAGTCTGTCCACAATTCTGGCTTTCCTAAGAAGCAATCTCTCTCCCAAGTAGCAATGACTATCACTTTCTGTGATCAGGAACAGAAACCTCATCAGCTTTCCCCAGTTCCCAATTCTACATTATATGATTCACAGTTTTACACATCAGTCTCTGAGAGCTCTCTTCTCTTTCTCTGTTTACAGCTATTGCTTTATGCTCTGTTTCTCATTCCAAATGAGTTAAGGAAAAAAAAATAAGTGAAATCCAAAGAAACTCAACTCATTCTAGGTAAGTTGATGTATAGAAAATTGTGATCATACTGAATTTTACACATTTAGAAGCCTACAATTTCAGAACTTTTCAAATTGGCAATTGAGATCAACACAGGGGCACTTTCCTCCTCACCTCAACACCATCCTTAGAACTGGGAAACAATGATCTGACTCTGTCAAGGCAAAAGGAAAAGGATGAAATATGGATCTGGTAGCTCGTGAAATTGGTGGTCACCCACACATAACAAAGAGTGTCCTGGAATGCTCTCCCTCCTCTACTCTTTCTTTAAGTCCCAACTAATATCCCTTCTTTTACTAGAAGCCTTCCCCAACCCCTTTAATTCTAGTGCCTTCTCATTGTTAACTGTTTCCTATTTTTCTCACATGTTGGTTGCTTTGTATGTATTTGTTTGCATGCTGCCCCCCACGTTATATTTTAAGCTCTTTAAGGGATGGCACTAACTTTTGTCTTTCTTTGTATCCTCAGCATGGCACAGGGTGGGCACTTAATAAATGTTTATCGATCGATTTATTGGAAGAAAAACTGAAATTTAAGAAGGTACCACCTACAAAATCCAATTTTCCATGGAACTAGACAAATTAAATCAACAAATATTTAGTAGACCTATATTATGTGCATGGCACTGAGACACAAAGTTTTATAATTAATCATTAAGCATTTATTAAGTAAAAAATTAGTCAATTTCTGCCCTCACAGTTTAGATGCTGCTAATGACACCCTTGTCACTTTTTCATCTTGTTCTTAAACCAGATCTCTTTTCAGGTACCCTGTGAACAAAACCAACACTGGATCCAAAATTGGGAATTTGGGGGCTTATGAATGTCAGCTGTGACACTAAATAAACCTTAATTTTGAGTTTACTGAAGCCCTTATATCAAGAAACAAAAACCTAGAGAAACTCAACTATTAATGAACATTTGTGGTCATGTGGGAGTCACATTCACAATAAAGAAGTACACATGGAGTTACAACAGGAATTGAATTGGAAGACTTGAGTTTTCATCCTAGGTCTTCCACTTAGTATCTGTGTGACTTTGGGCCAGTCATTATACCTCTCTGGTCTGATATGTTCTCATTTGTGAAATGAGGTGTCTAGATTAGTTTTACTCCAATACAATGTAAGCTACTCCAGTAGAACGTTAGGGGCTGTTTTTGGTTTTACCTTGTATTTAGTAGCTGTCTATTAAACGTTAGTTCAACTGAATTAAAGATTCTTTCCAATTCCAAAATCCAATTAATCCCCACAAGAGATTGAGACAACTCTGGAGCAGCACTAAGAGGACAGAATGAAGAACCCATTATTTTTGGTATCCTCTTCCCAGCTTCACAGGGACTTAACCTTAATTGACTCCTTTACTCCTCTCCAGTCTTGGCTCCAGATATCCCAGGATTTTTTCCCTGATCCAGTAGCCTTCTCATGATGGAAAATTCTTCCATCCAACTCCCTTCCCTGTGTTATCTTTCCCTATTAGAATTTATATTCCCTAAGGGCAGAAACTGTCTTTGTGTACATTTGTGTTCTAAGCACTTAGCTTAGTATAACCACTTAATAAATGTTTGTTAGTTTTTAAACTTCACTATCATTCTAAAAATACAAGAATAAAATAATGATGCCTGTGATGATGATTGTTACTGCTGAGTAAAGGACAGAAAACCAAACCATAGGACCCAAGGAACTAGACATACCCACCAAGGTAGAACAGGTAAGAAGTGATGTCTATCATAACAGGAGAAAGCTTGGTTAGGTGGGTGGATCCTTAAGGGAGCTGGATAACTGTTGATAGGGAGAAGTCCAGGTCAAGTCACAAGGGGTCCAGGAGTAAGACTACATTACTAGAAGAACTGGTAACAAAAAAGGCTTCTCCCAGAATGATGTTTTCAGACTAGTAAGTTGTTCAACTTCTCTGAAACTATAAGTAACTTTCCAGCTACCAGTCTAAGAGAAAGTGGGGTACTAAACAGAGCACCAAGACAGGAATTTAGGCATTAGGAAACATACTAAAAAATACAGATACAAGAGTAGTAATTGTACAAGGAAAGTTTCCAGTTATTAGAACTGGGACATAAGGTCATAGTAGGACTGGCATCAAAGATGATGTGGTACAGCATTCCTAAGATGGTGATGAATGTGAGTCATTACTTCCTCTGTGATGAAGCCAAAACCTTAGACTGTGACTAAGCTAAGGCCTCAATAAATTAGGACATTATGATATCTCATTGGGTGGTCTTTATGTTCTCTTCCCATTGACCAACATCCTTATCATAACTATAGAGTGTTGGCATTTGGCAACATTTAAATTCATCAAGTGTACATCAAATCTTTGCTGTTTGCCACATACTTCATTAGTTGCTAGGGGATATAAAGATAAAATAAAAGTCTCTGCCTTCAAGAAACTTATATCCTCTAAGGAAAAAATGATGTGTATACACATAAGTAAATATAAAATAAACACAAAGTGGTGTTTACATGGTGGTAGAAAAGTGGAACATAGGACTAATATAAAGGACAATTTGTTAACAATAGAACAGGGACCTCAAGAGGATACAATGGAAAAAAAAGATAGGAAAAAATGGGATGGAGATACAGGATGAAGCCAACATAAATGGGCAGGAGGAGCAGGAAGTAATGGTCCAAAGAAGCGACATTGTTGCCTAGGCAGCCTACAGCAAGCTCAGGGCCACTGGGATGCTGAGCATAGATATAGGATAATATACTATCATGGCCTTCACAGCAGCAAAGGTAGTATTGATTTGATTATCAGTCCCTGAGAAAGAAATTGAAATGACACACAGAAGCAGTTTGTGCCTTTGCCTAATGGTCAGAGTAGGAGTCACTGGAGTTTGGGGCACCAGTGACAGGCTTCCAAGTACATGTAGTTGATGTGATTTCCTTCTCAAAAGCACTTTCTTACTAACACTTACAAGTATACATTAGTATCCCTCTTGTCTGAGTCTCATTGCTCACGATTGTCCCTTTTTGATTTAATTGAGGGGAGAGCTGAGGACGCTGGTTAGGTCTGCTACAGAAACCCCAAAAGCTCAAAGAGGGATTATTTCCTTTGTGGGAACTGTTGACTTATGGACAAAGTATTTTTAAAGTTCTCCTGACTTTTACCCCAAACTTCCTTATATACTACAGAATTAAGGATTCTATGCACATGGTCCAATTATTTCCACATCATATCTTTGGGCAACCTCATCTCTTTAGAAGGTATGACATACATACTAGATTGGTTTTCTTAGAGTCACAAGGAATAACTGCAAATGCTACTTTATACTCAATCGCTTTGGGTCAGAGTTTCAGCTATTGGACAGGAAAGCGGCAGCTCATGTGTTATCTGAGATAGCATGGTCCAAGCCCCATGAATGAGAAGTGCCCACTGAATACCAGCCCCATTGACTAGGCAAAAGAGCACTTTACTTGAAAAGAGTGAATTTGGGCTAGAGAACAATACCAACCTTAAGAAGAAATGGTATATCCTGTATCTCTTATTAGTGCAATTGTTTGCATGGTATCTTCCCCATTAGATTGTGAACTTCTTAAGAGCAGGGACTGTCTTTTGCCTTTCTTTGCATTCTCAATGCTAATTATGGTGCCTGGCACATAGTAGGTGGTTAAATGCTTGTTCAGGGACTGACCAATTAATAGGTCCACTCCCCAAGTCATTATTGTCCCTCAGTAAAAATCAATGCAAACTGACTTGACCAACTTTACTTCCTTTTATCTTACAAATCCTAGGGTCAAATGATTGCCCCGATAGGGCGATCCCTCCCTATCAATCTACCTGGGAACTTTCAGGTACCTATAATGTAGTAGAAAGAACATTGCAAAGTCAAAGAACATGTAGGTTCCAATCCTGGTTTTGCTCCCAACCATGTGACCTTGGGTAAGTTACTGCCTGTTCTCAATTTCCTCATCTTAAAAAAAACATGAATAGAGTGAATAAAGCACCCACCCTGGAGTCAGGGGGACCTGAGCTGAAATCCAGGTTCAGACACTTAAAACTTACTAGCCCTGTAACCTTGGGCAAGTCACTTAACCCCAATTGCCCTGCCTTCTCCCCTCCAAAAAGCAAAAAAAAAAAAAAATCAAGAATAGAGATCCATGGTATCTAGGTGTCTAGGAATAGATTTCAGGGGGTCTGGGAACTGCAATGGGAAAAAAATACTTCTTAATGTCAATGTAATCCATTTCCTTCATAACCCACATATTATATTTTATGCATTTAAGCACATTCTTCTGAGAAGGGTATTCATAGGCTACATTAGACTGTTAAAGATGTCTATAACACAAAACAGTTTCCCCTGACTTAGAGGGAAGAACATTGAACCAGAAAGCAAGAGATTTAGGTTTAAGACCATCTGTGTCAATTGGCAAGCTTGTCATGAGAAAGTCAAGTTACATAACATTCCTGAACCTCAGTTTCTTTATTTGTAAAAAATATGGTGATACTTGCACTAGCTACTTCACTGGTTGCACCTTATAAACTGTAAAGTTTTATATTAATGCACTTTTTCATCATTTAAAAAAAACTTCATTTATACTATCTCAGCATTGTAGAGATTAAATAACAAATGAAACGCGTTTTGATATAATAAATATTTTATTTCTGTATTTTATAACAATATAATTGGTTTCCTTTATAATCTTACATATTTTATTTTATTCATTTAAAAACATATTCTGAGAAGGGGTCCATAAGTTTTCCCTGATTGTTACCAAAGGAATCTAAGACACACATTAAAAATATTAAGAACCCCTGGGCTAAAAGATATCTAAGGTCACTCCCAGTTTAAAATCCTATGATCCTATGACCCTCCACTTCAAAGAAATGTACAACATGTACTCTCCAGTTGCTATTAGAGTAGGATAGTATTTCATTATGCTTCTGGGTCCTTTTCCAATTTCTTTGATCGGGCATATCATATCAAGATTGTCAGGGATTGCCTGGTACTGTGTTGGTTGGTGGTTAGTTCCTTAGATGAAGATTCATAGCTGAGAGAGACCCCTGCAGCCTTTGTAGTACCCAGCTGAAGCTAATCTTGAAAGGCAAAGGGAGCAAATTCCCCATAGGGGGCATTGGAAGACTTACAGAATCCTAGAATGGCCTGAAGGGCCAAGCAGCTGTTGTTTATGACAATGCCATTGGAGGAGATGGATACTAATGTGATCCAGATGAACCTGAAAAGTGCCCAGGATTCAAGGTGACACTGCCAAAGCTTGGTGACTGCAGCAGATTTGGAGAAGGCATGAAGGAGGTAACTATGTATGGCCGAGCATATGAACAGTGATCCTCAGGGTTCTGCTCAGCTAGGCATACCTGGAGCTTATAAGCATCCAAGGTTCTAGGCCCTAAACCTCTGATTTTCAAATACAAATCTATTTTGCCAACTAAGAAAGAACTTTAGGTCCCAAGTAGGGATGCTTTGGGGAGGCAAAATCCTCCTCCTGTTGCTGGGTGGCTCTTTTGGGGGGGAGATTTGTTCTCTGGGTTTCTAGTGCTGGTGAGAAATCACAAATGACCTGCACATGCTTTCTATCCTGAGGTTCAGAAAGTGGGACTACAAGTTGAAATCAGACTCAGGGATAGACCAAGTGGACTGGGGGAATTCCAGTCCCCTACAAAGAAGTCTGGCTAGGCCGGTAGAGCGTTATCAGGTTTGGCGGTACAAACGAGTAGATGAGGGGTACCGGGAAAGCGTGACAACAAGTGGTTGTCCCAGAAGGAGTGAACAAATGACATCAAAAGAGTCTGGCAGCAAGCAAGAGGTCGGGTATCAAACATCACTGTGGTCTGTCAGCAAATAACTGAGGACTGTCAACCAGTCAACATGCATTTATCGGCATGCGTTTATTAAATATGCCAGATACTTTGCCAAACTCTGGAGATACAAAGAAAAACCAAAACATGGTCCTTGTCCTCAAAGAGCTCACATTCTCATGAGAGAGGCGACTTGGATACAAGACGGATAAACAGACAGACAGATACAGGTAGAGAGATATTCAGAGAGAAGGCACTAGCAGTTGGGCCGATGGTAGGATTTAAATCCTTGGAAAATCTAATGAGAGTACAATGAGAGCATATCCAGGGTAGGTACCGGACAGAATATATGTCAATGTAAGGACTTGGGTATGGATGGATTCAATAGACACCTAGTGAAACTAGGGTATGGGGGTAGGGTGGGGGGTGTTTGGTCACATGGAACAAACAAAAGCCCACTTATTAGAATCAAGGTACTGAATCAAACCAGTCACAAGACTAACTTGGTTAGATTTCCCAAATTGTAGTGGAAAGAATCCAGGGAGGAAAGACTTGGGTATGAATCCTACCTCCAGTCTTGCCTATATAACTGGATGAACATGGACAAATCACTTGATTTCTCTTAGGTTCAGTTTCTTAACCTATAAAACTGGGATAACAATTCCTGAAGTGTCAGCCTCATAGGGTAGCAGGAAATAATCTAATGGGGTTTTCAAATTTTAATTGTTATTGTTCAGTTATTTCAGTCATGTCAGACTATTTAGGGTTTTCTTGGTAGAGATACTGAAATGGTTTGCCATTTCCTTCTCCAGTTCATTTTACAGATGAGGAAGCTGAGGCAAACAAGGTTAAGTGACTTGCCCAGGATGAGTCTTCCTGACTCCAGGCCAGGTGCTCTATCCACTGTGCCACTGAAAGGAGCTAGGGCAAAGAGCAGTTCGGTGGTACAGTGGAAAACTCATCTTCCTGAGTTCAAATCCTCATACTACACTTACTGTGCGACCCTGGGTAAGTCACTTAAACCAATTTGCCTTAGTTTCCTCATCTATAAAAAGAGCTGGAGAAAAAAATGGCAAACCCCTCCAGTATCTTTGCCAAGAAAACCCCAAATGGGGTCACAAAGAATTGAACATGGCTGCAAATGACTAAACAACAACAAAAAGTATTTAAGGATCCAACTGACTTGGTACTCCCTTATCTTTCCTTATCTTTACTCTAAAATCCAGATAAACTCACCATCCATATACAAACCTTCCCTTCCTACCTCAATGACTTTGCTCACACAGCTTCCTAGACTTGGGATTTTCTTTCTGCCTACTGAATTCCTACCCATTCTTTAAACTTTGTTTTCCCAGTGCCTGGTACAATCCTTTGTTCACAATCAGTGCTTAATGATTATTACCAATTTTTTGTTGAATTTCCCTGCTAAAAATTAGCATCGCTTTGAATGATATGAATACCCAGAAGATGCTGAGATGATCAATCATGAGCCTTTTGGAAAGAGTTAAGAGACATCAGGATATAGTGAAAATAGTGCTAAACTAGAAGTTAGGAGGACCTGGGCTTAAATTCCGCCTCATATTCATGAGCAAGTCACTTTTCCTCTCTAAGTTTCAGTTTCTCTACATGTTTAAAAAAAAAGAAAAGAAGGTTTGAATCAGATGTTCTATGAAGTCCCTCCCAATTCTAAATCTTATGACTTAAGCCTGGTAACCTATGTGCCGCAATGTATAGAGCGCTGTGTCACCATGAGCAAGTCACTTAACCTTTCTAGGCCTCAGTTTCCTCATCAGTAAAATGAGGGAGTTGGACTCGATGCCCCCTAAAGTTCCTTCCAACTCTGAATCTATAGTCTTCTGTACAGATTCCAGTGCCTGTTCACTAATGGCTGGCCCTAAACATTATTATGGCTCCCAAACTCATCCTCCCATGAGGAAATCACTCACAAAGCAAAACAGCTCATTCCCACCAAACATATCTAGTACTTATTGCTAGTCCTAGATAAGGATGGCCAAATTCACCATCTTGACCACATTAATGATGATGGACAGGGAAGCACAATACACAAGAGCATTTCCTGTAGAAGAATGGAAGAGTTAGAAAAATCTTTAACACTCATCAGCCATAATTCCTTTAAATTTCTTCAGGCTAGGTTTCCATCCAGCTTTCCAGTACTCAGAGGTAAATGATAGAAACTGGAGCCTTGGCTCAGTAATTGCTTAATTTTTCATTGCAATACCTCTTCATGGACGTAAATGGATAGATTTTGCTTTAAAAAATAAATACTTTTTTTCTTTTAGGTTTTTTTTTAACTGTAATTATTTTTGTGTCAGAAATATAATTGCACTCCATATTGAAAGCTAACCCAGTGGGGAAATAATTTTGCACAATTACCAAAAGTTTTAATAAAAGACTGATAAGTAAAGTTTTGAATTTTTAATGCATTCTGCAGGCGGTTGAGTGCCTTTTGCCAGCTCTGTCACTTATCATTAAAGCTGTGTGAAAGGAAGGACTACCTGTTATACTTGATTTGATTGGCAAAAGTGTAGCCTGACAAATAAAAATGAAACAGACAAAAGTGGAAATGAAAAAAAAATGAAAAACAGCTTCAGAGTTTCATAGCTAATTTAACATTAATGCCTCCCCTTTACCCACAAAATTCCTTTGTATTTAATATTCCTCCCTTACCCACTTATTAGCCTACCATTGTGAGTGTTAAATTCCTGTATAGAATACAGCAATAATTCATTTCTATAAAAGCACATCCCATTTCCAGTGCATGCATTTTGGCTTAATTTGATCAAATTACCCTCGTTTTGCAGAGAAAACATTTTAAAACACATATAACCTCTGCATTTATGTGCAAGCTAAATCCACGGAGTGTAATCTATCTAAGCTTTTCCATGATGGAAGCATCACAAGGACAATCATGTTCTCTTGCAAGTTGCAAGAGAAACTGCTTCAAGGCAACATTTGGAAGTGCTCCCTACTGGTGTCACATCTAATGTGTTTACCTTGGATTTTGAAAGGCTCCAAGACCCCCACTAAATACCCTTTCAACTTCTCAAAGCTAAGTCAAATGAGTGTTAATCGACTGTGTCCCATTGCATTGTCCTCAAGACAGGGAAGATTTGGGGCTCTAGATTCCATCCCGGCTATCCTACTCAAGCTGGCATGGGGAATCTCAGGGCAAACATGAAATTGTCACTAGGTTTCATGCCTGTTGCCTAATAAGTGTATCTTGGATCAGCCTGATTTACCAGCATATGTTCAAGGCAGAATCTTCACATGATGCAAAATAGCATTTTCAAATTATGATCTTGGACAATTTTTTTTTCCTTTATCCACTTACATGTAATCTAAAAATAAATACTTGGGCTCCACCAGGACGTTACAACTTGTGCAAA
>NW_027187358.1:24804964-24856655 GCF_028583685.1 Petaurus breviceps papuanus
TCTCTTTTTCCCTTTGCCGTTCTATCAGAACTGAA
This sequence comes from Petaurus breviceps papuanus, assembly GCF_028583685.1. Classification (NCBI taxonomy): domain Eukaryota; kingdom Metazoa; phylum Chordata; class Mammalia; order Diprotodontia; family Petauridae; genus Petaurus; species Petaurus breviceps. The sequence continues at coordinate 24,805,000 of NW_027187358.1, forward strand.
AGGAAGAGAAGGCCTAAGGGACGGCACAATTCTCTCTCTCTCTCTCTCTCTCTCTCTCTCTCTCATCATTTACCCAGCTTTAACTTTTCAGCCATCTGTGCGCCGAGCTTTTCTGTGTTTTCAGTTCTAAAACTGAAATTTTATGTAGTAATAAAATAATACCATATTAGATCTCTCTTTTCACTTTCTTAATGCATTAAATTACAATAGAAGAATAACTTTAGGAAACTAGCCAATTTTTCAGAGAGGTGAAATAAAAGCCCTCTGGTATAATTGAAAAAATTAAGCTGATTAGAGTACAACAAGAAGGGAGCCTAAAAGTCACATTGCTAAAGTAAGCAGGTTTCTGAGAGCTGCATCAGAACTGAAAGGAAGAGAAGGCCTAAGGGACGGCACAATTTGAAATAACCTCAGTAGGTCACAAGCTGAATGAGAGCTTTTCACAAGTGTGAAATAATAGTTTTGTTGCTGGGTTCTATTTTATTTTGTTTTGTTTTTTGGCATCTAAGAGGTAATCTGTTATTTTTCCCTCTCCTCGGAAGAGCTTCATACTATGATAGGCAAAGTATCATAAATATTTCAGTATGACCAGGTGGGGCAGGGGGAGAATGGTCCATCAATTCACCTTTGCTTCCAAGGTTCCAAGAAATAAATAGTATAGTTGAGGATGGAACTGTGAGGTCATGCAGAATCCAGATACCTAAAAATAACAAAAAAGAAACGTTTCTGAAAAGCTCAGGAATTTTATTTCTGACTAGAATATGACATAAATGGCCTTGAAGTAGGCTATCAACCATTCCCACTTGGTTACAGCTGGTTGCAAGGCTCCTTATTTCCCTGATCTTATTTATTTCAGAATATCTGGACTACACTAAAGTTAACACATGGAAAGTATAGCTTTAAAGATTCTACATATAAGACTATAAATGTGAAGCCAGATGTGTCATATAAAAACAGGGGTGAACATTATGAGTTTGCTTTGTGTGTAGATTCCTCCCTCCCCTGCTTTTTTGTTCCAGTTCAATCATTTTGCTGTTTGACTGTTTGTCACTGTTTTGCTTTGAATTTTGGCCTGTGAACACTGAAAATAACTCTCTTCGATTATTAGCCTCATCATTCTCTGTGTTCCTCCCTTGTTTCTTGCTCACTGTTCCTTTTATCTTATTCTCTTCTCTTCAGCTCTGAACCTTCCTTCATGTGACTGCCACCCCCATACCTAGAACCATTTGGAGTGGGTCAAGTAATCACCTTTATTCCTTCTGTCCCCTCCTCCCTCAACAACACCCTTTCTCTGTAAAAGCCTGTGCAACTGATCTCATTAAGAAGCATTCCCCAGCACACTGGCATTTTTTTTTTATGACTGCCTCATTTGTTGCCGGTCTTCACACTAATCTGTAAAATCCCATGAACCAAGAACTTGGTGTCAGCAACTTTGAAAAAAAAGATGCCTAGATCTTTTGAGAGAAGGAGGAAACAATAGAGTTCCCCCAGGTCCCAGACCCCAGCTCTAGCCAGCTTTTTCACCAATGTGCTCTGCCAGTCACTGTGGGGACCTGAGTAAGACAGTGGGGATGGCTCAACATCAGTTTGTCCCAACATTTAAAAGCAACTCAAAGCAGATGGACCACTAATGGCAACCATCATATAAGGACGACAGCACAAACCTGATACACAGATCAAAGACTTAAGAATCATAATTTCCTAATCTTTTCAGGTCAGTGTGTAAATTTAGAAAGTTCAGTGAACCTCTCCATAACTCATTTACTCATGTAATTTTATTTTTGGTAGACATTGGTCTAGGAGTCCTATGCTAGAGTTGAACTGGTGTTCCTTGAAAGAATATTGTGAACATTAATAAAGTGAATGATTATGTTGAAATGAAATGAATAAAGATGTTTCAGTAGGGAAGCATGATTTTCCTTTCCCACAACTGATGCTTTAAAAACTATAAAGCTGAAAAAGAAACACTAAACACTATGTCCTGTGGCTTCCAGGCCTTGGGTGTGAGTTTCAGGGCATTTTCCTTATATTTTTCAAACATGCACATTATCACTTTGATAATTTTGATGCCAACCATATCTGCATTGAGAGAATCTGAAATGAATCAGATCAAAATTCTATGCATCCTTAACCTACAATTTACAAGCTCAATTATATGGCCTCTTGATATTCAATCCCTCTGATTTGGGTTTTTACTACGAACCCAAGGAAATCTTTGACAGATGGTTTGTCCTGCTAAAAATAACCCATTTTAAGGTGTGAGCATGCATTCCACCTAGATCTATAGGAAGACTGAACATCTAAATTCTGAAAATGCTAAATATATCACATTTGAAAAATAAATCCATAGACTTGTGCAGTGGGGGGGAGAAGGGAAGGGTGTGTAGAAAACTAGATATAAAAAGCCTTCAATTTACTGCCTCCCAAATGGGGATCAAATAGAGGCCAGATTCAGGGGAGCAAGACTTTGATATGTACTGCATTTAGTTTCAAGTGCTACAGCTAAAGGAGACAGGGGAAACTATGGGTATGCAAAAACCCAATTTAGTTACATAAATATATATGTATATATATACATATATATATTTAAGCCAACAAAATATTGATGAAATTTTCTGTTATGAGCTGTTATGGCTGATTTAAGACTTCTATTTTCTTTAACACTTTTCAATTATTTTCTGCTGCGTGCTATCCATCAAGTTTAGAAAAACCTCTCAGGCCAGGATGCAGATTTCTAGCTTCAATTGCTACAGTACATGAGTTCTAGATCTTAAAGGCCAAAAAGCATCTATTTGACTAAAGAGCTATAAGGCAGCCATAAAAATTATGGATCACAGAAATAAGCAATTAGTGTTATCTTCAATTGCTTTATTGGCAGTATTCACTCGTTAGAATAGAGGCAGCAGTAAAACAGATTGCAACATACTGTATAACAACATATGGGATTTTACATTATAATGCTATTCTCTGCCAAGAAGTCATATTTTCATTTGAATGCATGGAACAGATTATCACAGGGTTTCCAGCATTAGGAGTGGATGACCCTCATATTTTAAATTTTTTTTTCTTTTTGGCTAAAAGGCAATCCCTGAGGTTATGATTAAATCAGAAAATGTGGATCCCCAGAACAATGAGGAGGTATAGCTAACTTGTGCTCCTGGCCTGCTGGCCCACCAAGGCTGGCCATGTCATAGAGCTATTGGAGATAATAAACTCAATCTCTAAGGTGGTGGGATAGAGGGGAAGTTGAGGGTTTGCCAGTCTTCTCAACCAGCTGGCGCCAGCTCTAGAGAAAGCTGCTTGCCCGCCCATCTAATCACAGCTGAAGTGCCACAAAGGCAGCCACTAGCAAGGGGAATGGAAATAAAACAATAGGAATAATAAGAAGAAAAAGGAACAGAATCTTTATTTAACATTAGGAGATGTTTTGTGCAATGATTTTCTCAGAATCTACTGGGCTTTTTTTTTTTTGCCAAATCTATGTATGTGAATGTTTATGTGCATATGTAAATATATATACACGTGTATATATATACATACATAGGTATATGTAGACAGATAGATGATAGATGATAGATAGATAGATAGATAGATAGATGATAGAACACAGAGAGGCACATATATATATACATACATACACACACATAGAGACACATAGACATATATAGAGATAGATGGACAGACAGACATACAGATAGTAGCAAATGTTTTAAAATATAGATGTCCCTAAGATTCACACACAGGCCTAAGGTTTAGGATTTACCCAACCTTTCATGTCCACTAAAAACTATAGTGTGGCACGCTTGGATATTGGACTTTAATACCCACTACCCTTTTATAACAGTCCAGGTCAAAAAAAAGTACTAAAAAGTTCCTCTGACAGATTCTCCTTCCAAGATCAGCCTGTGCTACAGCAAATGAAAGTCTTTGAAAGGCAGGATTGCTGAAAAGAGAGCTTGTGTGGTTTCAAATTAGGAGTCATGTTGCTGCACTCACGGTTGATCAAATAAATATTAATCACCAAATGTATTTATGTCACTTTTCGCACAACTGCAATATATTTCAAATGTGTTTTTAAATGCTAAAACACACACACACACACACACACACCCCACACTGGGAGGGCAAGGAAAGCATTCTGCTTTTATAGAACCTCAGATACTAGGTTGTTTGAGGCATACATAGTAATTTACCAGAACAAAGGAATACATTCAAATTAGTTTCTGTTATTTCCTACTATTTATTCAGACCTAATGAAATCCAAATAATTTGATAAAGCCTCAGCTTCCATGTGCGATGAAGTGATGTTAAAAGTAGAACCTAATCTGATTTTATGTTTCAGTGGATTTGTACATGAGAAACTTGTCCTAGCTTCTGATGAGTAGGAATTTGTAGTATCAGGTTTTTCCTTTTTATGGTAAGGAATTAAAATTGATGGTCATCAAGAAGACAGCCTAATAACAAAAGAGTCAATGATGCCAAAGCATGGTGTTGTGAGACGTGGGCTAGCCATTTTGGGTGCTTCTTGAGTCACTTGAAAACTGAACCACAGGCAAGTTCTGATCTTTCTGCCTTTCAGTACAGTACTCATATCTGAGACCTGTGCCTTTATATGTGAGGCAAGGGTACAATGAAAAGGGATCATCAGAATAATAAGAGACAGCAGCTGCTGCCTAACCCTGATCTACCATTTACTACCCGTCTAGCTCTTTTGGGATTTCTTAAATTCTACCTTAGTTGTCACTCACTCGTTTGTAAAAATGGACATGAGGCATATAATGCCTTAGGGTGATTCAAGCTTGGAAAGTTACTTTTGAACTTATTTGAGCTACTTTTGGAAAAAAAAATTCTCATCTAGTTAGAGTAGATTTTTTGTGATCATGTATGTGACTGCTGTTTCTTTTATTTGAAGGTTGTCAAGACAAATTGAGTTACAAGCTAACTTTATCCTTGATTGTGCAAACATGAAAGCTAAAAGATATCAGTGACTGCCTTATCATGGCTTTTATGATGTGGAAAGCTGGAATAATTCTGGAGTAACCAATCAGATGGCTCTATCTTTCAACTTTCTAAATGAAAATAGGAATCCTGGGAAAAGGAGATTGCTTATACTGGGAAATTGAGTGATCCCTGGCCAATGGTGTTGTACCAATGTGTAAAATCCTAATGAAAGTCTGACCTTTTGTTCAACAAAATTATAAAGATTAGACAATTTCCTCTGTATTTAGCTGCTGTTGCAATCCAGGTTTGTTTATTTATTTTAAGATATGAAAGAGTTCATATAAGATAGCAATGTTGGAGATCAAACCTGAGCTTGCTTGCCTACATTGGGTTATAAGCTCAAGAGACCACCAGGTTTTAAAATATCACTGTTATTTTAGGGGATAAGGAGGCAAGAAAGAGCGTAGGGATGAGAGCTCTTACCGAGTTAGACAACAGTCACACCAAAAGCGAATCAGGAAAATGGTTCTTATTTACTTATCTTGCCACATAGTCATCCTATTCAATTTAGTATGGCTCAGAACAAAATAACTATGAATAGTATCTTGCTAAATGATGACTAGTTCTTCATTTCCTTGCAATAAAGTAAAACATTTCAAGAAAACTGCAAACATCACAAATAGCCTCTGCTCCACTGCAAAAATAGACTATTGCAAGAATAAATCTTGCAATCAACTATGCAGCATGGTTTTAAGTGAAGAAAAATTTCAGCATCTCTCTCCCTTCACAATACGTACAGCATATATATGTGTGTGTATGTGTGTATACAAATGGCTTACATTCTAAGGTGGCATGAAACAGATATGTTGCTAACACTAAAGCCCTGACAGCAAACTTGAATAAAACAGAGCTGTCATTTTTACTTCAAAAAACTAATGAGGGATGAAACATACTAGGGACATTTAAATTCTGTTTCTGTGTGCGTGTGTGCATGTATGTGTGTGTTTAAGTGTAGAAGGGAAGGTGGGAGGGGATGCTGACCTTTGATTTCATCAGTGCTGGGGACTCCTGGTTGAGAAACTTCCTCTGCCAATGCAAATTTGCAGCGTGCCTTAGTTTTTGTCTTAGAGAGTTGACTGAGGCCCTGCAGGGTTTAAATGACTTGCCCATAGTCACACAGCTGGTCTGTCAGATTCAGAACTTTAATTCGGTTCTTCCTGACTCTGGGACCAGCCAGACATTTACCATTATACCTCTCCTGTTTGGAATGTGTGTAAATAGATAGATACCTATAAAGAGAACATTTAGATACATAGTGTATTAGATAATTTAATATATTCTTTGATCAAAAAGATGTATTCTCTAATGTGAAGTGCGTATGAGCGCACATGCGTGTAAACACACACACACAGAACTAGAATTTTGTATAATAGGAGGCTGGGTAAGCACTAGATCCTCTCAACTAAATTCACAGTCAAATTGCCCTAGTCAGAAGTGACAGCGCTGAATAAACACGTCCTAAAATAAGTTGGACAGCCAGTACCCTAAAATAAGTTGGATACCAGTATAGCACAGGTGGGAGATTAGACCCATTTTGCAGGGAGGGTGACTTCAAGGCCTGAATTCCCTTTGCACACATGGCGTGTTGATAAATAGAGTTCATTCCATGAGTATCTTAAGAACAAACATCCCCCTACAAATCTGACCAACCACATTTGTCAGAATGGTGGGTCTCAGACTTTTCTTTTCTTCCTTCCTTTCTTTTTTTTCTTTCCTTTTTTTTTCTTTTTTGCTATTTTTTCCCATTTTGGGTTGCATTCTGGAATGTGTCTGTGGGCTGAAGAAATTGATCTGTCACAGTGCAACAGATTGTAGTCAGAGGCTGCCAACAAATCGCAAGCAACAGTAGGTAATGACTAATTGCCACAGGAATGGGGGTTTGCTTCCGAAAAGGTAACTGAAAAGTGTCTTTCCCAAATGCAATCTGAGGATTTTTTTCCCTTTTAAACCAAATCAAAACAACAGCTAAAATCATACCTTCACTCTCAGCAGCTGCTAAGATTCAGTGATGCCTGTGAGTTCAGACTTCACCACCCAAGTAATGCTTCAAGACTGAAGTTTTTGCATTCAGCTGCAGCCTTTTCAGTTTCATTGCTGCTACTATTATTCACCTCTAAGGTGGTTTCCTAGCTGCTTGGTGCATGCAGTAAGGTGTTTCAAATAATTTGGGAGAGGGTAAACAGAAATGTTTCAGGAAGTCTTTAATTATAGAATCTACTTTGTAGCAACAAATGCACAACATGATTTTAGGACAGGAAATGCTATCCTCAAGATCCCTTATAAGATGTGAGGAGGAAAAACTGTGTACAATCATCTCTACCTGTTATCAGTTAGGACACTATGATCCTTTTGCCAGTAAATGGAATTTTCTCCAACTTCCACAAAATACATAAGTATTAACATTTGCCAGTTCACATCTGTTTGCCACATAAACTTACCTTTCCAAAACTTAGGTGGGGCCAATATCCATATGTACATATGTACAATATCCATATGTACATGCATATATACATACACATACGCATCTATACCATAATCTAAAATTACCAAAAGGGCTCCTTGACCAAGCTTTTCAATGCCAGAAAACACTGAAGGAAATTTAAAATCGTCAGTTTCAGTTGCCTGAGATACAGACTGTCCTCATTTTCCCAGTTTGGATTAATTGTAAGGCTTTTGTGGTTTCGTGTAACTGCTAAGACTTTAAAAAACATATTGGGTTCAAATTAATACCATATTTTTCAAGGTCACTTATTTTTCTCAAACTTTTATATTCCATGTCAACAAATAACATGTGCTGTGATTGTCCATATCCTTGTTTCCAAATGTAAATGTAAAAATAATTCTTTTTTAAAAGCCAGATGACATAGAATATTAACACAAAATCTTCAAGAGACATAACATATTTTTTTTCCTCCAAAAGTTTGATCCTAAATAGTCCTTTGCTTCCTACAAATTTGGAACTGCAGAAGCCTGGTCTATTTACTATTTGTCTACAGTCTTCATTTCTCCAATTATTCATAGAATAAATAGAAGAGGGTAAGTTAGGGAGAACTCTCTACTGAGGAAAGAAAAAGAACATTTATGAGACACCCTAAATCTAAAAATGTCCAATTGACTCATACTGAAATAAATACTCTAATCTTCTTGGAAAGAGTAGAGCAAAGTACTTTGCAATTCTTGTATGTCATTTCAGGAGTTAGCCATCCTAAAAGGATGAGAAAAGTAGAGAAAACAGAATATACAAAAGAAAAAGTAGCTAGACAAAACCGGATGAAAAAGGGAGAAAGAAGAAAGGGGAAATGCTTCAGATTATAGGAAAAGTGAATAAAATAAAGGACAAAAGCTAAAAATAAATGAGGTGGTATGAGAGCAGGAGAAGCCTTGTGGTAGGTTTAAAAAAAAAAAGAATGGGGATAAGGAAAAATGGTAATTCTGACAGAGAAGTAAACCAATACCAGAAACCCCACAAGGCACTAATAGAAAAAAGGGAATTATCCTCAGCATAATTTTAAATACATTTTCCTGCTATTTTGCCAAAGGTTCTGATTCTTCAATGCTAATAAATATACTAGCCTACATCCAAGCAGATATGGGTCACAGACTTTTGGAATTTCCCATCTGTCCTCTAGGAAGCTTATACATATAGTTGCTATTCACCTAAATCATCCTTTTGTTTCCAAGTGTCAGAATATTTTGGATGGAAAACATACATCAACATCTTGATAATTGAAAGTCTGCTTAAGCTGTTTATATTTATCGTAAAACTGTCTGAACTTCCCAACTGGTGAGCTGCAGACAACTTCATGTCCCAGATTTCAACACGAGTACATCAATCTCCTATCACCACCTATATCCTTTACATCCAAACACTGCAGGAGTGCCTAGCCCTTTGACAGCAGTAATACACTATGACTAACATTTACATAGCATGGTGATGACAGGGGTACAGTGATTAGTGAGTGCTGGCGAAGACAACAGCCAAACTCCAGTAGATAAGGCACTGAATCCACTGCAAACCACAGGCACTCAGATGATGGTTTTTAAGAACTGAAGATATGGCACTAGTGGGTGGTACAGGCCTATGACAGAATCTTAATGACTCATGTCACCCAGGCACTGAATGGCCCTGGGTACAACAACAAACATTGATCAGATGACCAATAGATGATGTATAAGACACATACTATGTATTACAGTTCAAGAAACTCTCAGTCTGGCAAATTGCCTTTGGTTTTATCTGTATGATGCCAAAATGAACCTCAGTTTCTGAAGAGAGGAGATTGACTAGCTAATCTCTAAGGTCTATTTTCAGAAACAATTAACTCACATCTAAATATGTCAGTTGAAACCAATTGGGTTTGTCATGTCTAAGAGGGATTAGAATTATTCTTCTTAAACCCAAAGAATAGAATTAGGAACAATAGTTGGAAATTATGGAGAGACCTTTTTGATTCAATGTAAGGAAGATTTGTTAATAACTGGAACAATATAAAAGGTAAAAAGGATGCCTTAAGAGGTAACAAGTTTTCTGTCAACGAAAGTCTTCAAAAGGATATTGGGTGACTACTTGTTATGGTTATTGTAGAATGGATTATAGATTGGTTAGACAATCTCTAATATCAATAAAGCAAATTAAACTTAAACAGTTTAAAATTAAAATTTTAATGTGCAGTGTACTATACTAGATGCCAATAGCATGAATGTGAAGAAGACAATCTGTACCTTCAAGAACTTATAATACAGTAGGTAAAATAAGAAAAATACAACAATCAAAATACAAGTTATAAATACAGTTATAAAATCAGAAATTCATAAGTAATGTCTAAATAGAATGATATTAGTGTTTCAGGAAAGTTAAGGTAACATAACTGGAGGCATCAAGGAGGATTTCTTGAAATTGATGACAAATGAACTAGATCTTAAAATCAGGGGATGTTTTCAAGTAGCAGAGGTGAGGGAGAAGAACATTCCAAATATGGAGACGGGAATGGAAAAGTATTTACAAAGAAGCAGAAGTAGGAAAGGGAAAGATAAGATCAAGGAGAGCCTGGTTTGACTGAGTGCAAAAATTATGCAAATAGCCTGAAAAGAGAGATTGAAGCCAAATTGTACATGGCTTTGAATTCAGGCTCAGAAGTAACAGGGAGTCATAGAAATGTTTTGGCACAGGGGTGGGGAACCTGAGGCCTCAAGGCCACATGTGGCTTTCTAGGTCCTTGGGTATGGCCTTTTGACTGAATCCAAGTTTTATAGAACAAATACTTTTATTAAGGGGATGTATTCTGTGAAGTTTATATTTAGTCAAAGGGCCACACTTGAGGACCTAGAGGGGCACATGTGGCCTTGAGGATACAGTTTTCCAATCCCTGGGTCAGATAATGGCATTGTCAGACTCACACATCAGGAAGATTGTCTTAGCAGGCACATGAAGAAAGGACTGAAGAGAGGAAAGACAAGAGAAAAGTAAACTAGTTACTAGTAGGTATGACAATAGTCAAGTCAGGAGGTCATAAGGAACTGAGCTATAATAGTAGCACTAATAGTAGAGAGGAGCAAATGAATGGGAGAGATATTTTGAAGGTAGAAATCAATAGGATTCGGTAATGTCAATTGAACACGAGAGGTGCTTGAGGGGTAAGAGTGAAAGATAAGAGGGCGGATAGGTGGCGCAGTGAATAGAGCACCGGCCCTGGAGTCAGGAGGACCTGAGTTCAAATCCGACCTCAGACACTTAACACAGAAACTAGCTGTGTGACCTTGGGCAAGTCACTTAACCCCAATTGCCCTCCAAAAAGGAAAAAAAAAGAGTGAAAGATAACTCAGATGTCAAAGCCAGAGAGATGGAAAGGATGTCAACAATATCAACAAAAATAGGGAAGTCAAGGGGAAAGGCAGATTTTGGAGACTATAACGAGATCAGTTTTTAACATGTTAAATTTGAAAGTACAAGGAGAGGTATCCAACAAACAAGGTAGAAATTATATGGTGAGCTCCATTCATATGGAGAGCTCCTTGAGGGTAAGAACTATCTTTTGCTTCTTTTTATTCTATATCCAGTACTTAGCACAATACCTGGTGCTTAAAACATGGTTATTGACTCAGAAAGGTAGAACTACAGCTCAGCCAAGAAGTCAAGTCTAGAAATTCAAATTTGGAATTCAGATGCCTGGAAATAAATGAAGCTGTGGAAGTATATTTGTTACCCAAATAAGCAAGAGTAAAGATAACCAAAAAAAATAAAAAAGACTTGGATGACAGAGTTTTGAAAGATTCTCACATTGGCATTGAAAGAGGTGACTGAGAAAGAACAATAACAAGGTTGGAGAACCAAGGAAGACCTGCTGCAGAGGCCAGAGGAGATGTTATCAAGGCAGAGTAAGCCATCAGTGGTGTCAGATATCATGAGGTATTTAGTGGTTTTGAAAAGAGGTGAGGGATTGTAGCAAGTGGAAAGATGGCACAGAACTGACTTCAAATTCAGCCTCAGACACTTACTAGCAAGTCATTTAACCTCTGTTTGCCTCAGTTTCTTCATCTGTAAAATGGGGATAATAGCACCTATTTCACAGAGTTGTGCAGATCAAATGAGATAATAATTGTAAAGAGTTTCACACCATGCCTGCCTGACACATAGTACATGCTATATAAATGTTAGCTACAATAATAATTATTATTAGATAGACCTGAGTGTAGAGAGAGTCCATATGTATAGAGGGCTTGTCTCCCCACCTGTAGTTTGGGATGTCATTTTGTAACCAGATAATGAAGGATCAACTGAGTAGTGGTAAACAAGTAGAACCAGTGAAAGTAAACTAATCTTTCAGCCAGTTTGGCAGTGAAGGAAAAGGAAAATGAAAGATTATAGACCAAGGGTCTAAGGAGGGTTAAGAGAATATTTTTCCCTTTTAGCAAAGGGGAGACATCAGCATATTTTTAACATAGGGAAAGAGGCAACAGAGAAGCTGAGATTGTAGAAAAAAGAGTGAGGGAATGACTGAAGGATCAAGATCTCTGAGAAGAAAAGAGGAAATAGACTTAAAGGCACAGTGGAAGGATTAACTTTGACAAGTAAGGAGGATCACCTCATCCTCCAGGACACAGAAAAGGGAAGGTTAGGTAAGTTAAGGCGGGGAGTGTATGAGGGAAGAAAGTGAGGAGTTAAAGAAGATCCTATCCGTTTTTATTTTTCATTTTCAGTAAAGTAGAAGCTGAGATTTTTTGTTCAAATAGAGAAAGGACTGAAAGTCAGAATTGGGGGTTTGAGTTGAGGCAAGGTTTGGATAAATGATAGTGGTGAATACAATGAGTCAATAAGATATAAATGAAAGGATTGCTTTATAGAAGTGAGGGTTTAGTTAATATTGGAAAGCATAAATTTGTAATCAAGTCAGTTAACTCAGATTTTAACAACTCACATTTTTTAGGCCTCTGTCTATCACAAATTATATTCCCCCCAATGACACTGTGAAGTTATAAGTAAAATGTATATTCCTTGAGGGCAAGGTTTGCTGCATTTTTTGTTTTTGTATTCCCACCTTTCATAGTGACTGCTCAGTAAAGGCATTGCAATAGATAATGCAAAACTTCCCATCCCACAAAGAAGTCTACTGAAGATGAGATGAATTTAAGTCACTTTAGTATAATTACATGGGTAGTATAATCTATGACTCCAAGTCTCCCATTGTTTCTGATTACTTACAACTTTAACATTCTATAATTCTTGGAAACTAGCAGAAAAAGCTAGGCACAAAGAAAATAGAAGTTTAGAAAAGGAAGTCTATAATGGACTGGGGAGTGCAGAAGGATGGAAGAGGGTACACAAAGAGTATTTCACCAAGGTCAATAGCAAAATGGAAGGTACTACGTTAACCAAAATATTTATAGTAGTACTTTCTGTGGTAGGAAAAAATAAGAAAAAAAGTAGATTCCCATTGTTTGGTAAATGACTAAACAAGGTCATGTTACCTGAATACAAAGGAATATAACTTTACTATAAGAAATTATAAACATGATGAATATAGAGAAGCATGAGAAGATTTATATTAACTGATAAAAAGTGAAATAATTCAATTCAATAAACCTTTACTAAGCCTATATTCCAGGCATTGTGCTAAGTGTTGGAGATACAAAAAGAGACAAAATACAATCCCTGCCTTCAACAATCTAATGGCAGAATTATGAAAGCAATATATAAAATAACCATAATAAGGTAAATAGAAGATCAAAATAGTCAAAACTGAATTGTGACTTATAATCGTCTACCTTGGCCCCAAAGAGGAGATATGAGAAATGCCTTATTCTGCTTCTTTCCCAAAATTTGAGAGGCTGCAAGTGTGGAGCATTTCTCACAATATCAGAGTTTTTCAATTTGTTGACTAACTTTGCTGAACTAATTTTTGTCCCTTCTTTTTTGCCCTTTGTTATAAGAGATGGTTCTCTAAGAGGTGGAGGAGAAGGGTAACATTAGAAGATGTGGGTTGAGTAAAAACAAAAGATATTAATAAAAGTTGCTTTTTTGAAAAAGCATGCATGGGGACTTGTGAGAGCACCAAAGATAAACTTTGACTACTTAGCAATTTTGCTCTTTTTAACTACCCCCACCTACCCCACCTCCACCTCCTTTTTTTTTTTAAAGAAAACCTACTCAAAATTACTCAAGCTTGGTAAACAAAGTATTACTTCATTCTTTTCATCTATACCCAAATTCAGTCCTTTCTCTAATACCTCTTCTCCAGCCTAATTAAATCCATGTTTTATGTCTTGATGAATGTTCTGATTTACAACTGTGACTATATCAACCAGCACAAGAGGCTAGAGTTTCCCTTTGAAAATACTACATTGAGATTAACTTGTAGGCTTCTTAACTTGTTTCTATCAAGTTTATGAAATTCATGCACAAATAAAGACATTGCACACCAGATGCTGAACCATTCTTGTCGCATGAAAGAAACTAAAAATCAAGGAAAAGAATAGTAACATTCTAAATGCTATTACCTTTGTCTGAAATTCCTTTCTCCACTCCTCCTTACCCAGGACTTTTTCATTACAACACACTATTTCTCAGTGACAAATAGATACCACCACGTTTAATTAATTACTTTTTCACATGTGCTACTAATATTTGTAAAGTTCTTAGCATAATGCCTGACACATAGTAGGGGTTTAACATATACTTGTTCTCTCCCTCCTCCTTCCCCCTTATTCCCTCAAGTAGTTTGTGAACGCTTGGAAGACAAAGACCAGATCTTATACAGTATATCTTTTCTGTACTTTTCAGGGACTAGATTTGGGATTTTGCTGCTTGGGATCCTTAGCTTCATTCAAGGTTCATCTCAAGAACCACATCCTACAAGGAATAATTCCTGTTCCCCTAGTTGTTTAAGTGCTTAAATACATACAATATACACATACATATGTGTATGCATATACATTTTATTGATATATATTATATATACATACGCACATATAGTTTTATCTGTGTACAAGCTATTTCTTTTTTTAGGATGTAGCTCCTTGAGGTCAAGGACTAATGGATTCTGCATATCTCAAGTGCCTAGCCCAGTTCTTGACTCTTAGTAGGCGCTTAAATATTTGATGATTTGAATTTAATTGAATTATCCATAGTATGTTCTCAATAAATATTCATAACTAAACATAAATAAATTTAAAAGAAAAAAATGTTTTTAAACATGAAAAAAAATTCATCAATTGATTATTCAGGTAGAAATCTCAACATCAAAATAGTACAAATAGAGCCACATTAAATGGCTCATTGGATTAATTGAAGGACTAAGGTCCTAATGTAGAGTAGCCCTGTTAAGATAAGAGTAAATTGGTGACGGCTCAGGTTGTGCTAGGTTAGTCATCTGGCTTGTCATACCTTAGTTTTCTGAGCTAAAATATGGGATTTATAAAACCTTTAATATGGATGTTTGGTAAAGGATATTTCATTCCTTCAATGCATCTGTAATTCCATCAATTAAAGTATTCCCTCCAACACAGTGGGTGAAGCCCATCTCTGCTTCCTTATCCTGAATTGCCAAGTCCTCTCCACTTTCTCTCCCTCCTTCCCTTTCCTACTTTCTCTCCCTCCTTCATTCCCTCCATGGTAAAGGCCCAATTATAGTAACTTTTTGGAATATAGGTTGTATGGGAATGGGATAACCCTTTGTTTATGACCTAGGCAAATCAAACCCTAACCTCTTTCTTTCTTTTTTCTAGGCTAAAAATATTTTTTTTTGTCATTTGAAACTTTCAAATATCATACCATTTCTATTTTTCCTCTAATCATATTGCACTCTTATATGATCAGAACTGGCCCCAGATTGACCCCAAATAAGCATTATTTTATTCATTTGCACAATTCTTTTAGCTGCAGGTCAGAGACTAGACTCATACAAAGGTGTAGAAAACCTTGTTGGGGGAAAATGCTTGGACATTTTTATGGCAATGCTGTGACCAGCATAGTCTCAAAACTTTATAAGTAAATGTTTCATAGGGATGTTTTGATTTCTTTCTTGTAATTACGACTACTGTTAAATCAGGAATCATGCACATATGTAAAAAGTAGTTTAACTTTCTCCAAATACTAATTGCCTTTTTACTCAATTGATTAGATCTTTTCATCATAGATCTAAGAGCTAGGAGGGACCATAGAGAGGCCTACCTCTCTGCCTTTAGGCATATAGCTTGACCCTCTTTTAAAGATGAGGTAACTAAGGCCCAGAGAGGTGACTTATTCTTCTCAAGGTCATACACAGATCACAAAGCAGAGACAACATACCCTAGTTTCCTATCTCCAAAAAGCAGGTTCAAATTTATTTTTGAGTCCTGGATAAAGGAGTACCCTCACAGAAATGCAAGAGGAAAAAATGGATAAAATGGGATAAGAAAAATAGTTCAATTTTACTGCGATTTTCTTTCACTGTATGCTTCTCTTGTCATTTCAATATACATAAACACAAATGTGTTGCAAGTTTATTTTGCCTTCTCTCAATCAATGCCTTGGCAGGTGATTACTATTTTTTTCATTATCATCAATAAGTATTTATTGAGTACATACACTGTGCTTAGCACTATGCTAGGCCCTATGGTGAATTAAGTATATTACCCCCATCTTAGAAATAAGGAAAGTGAAGATGATAAAGGTAAAGTTATTCACAAAGATAAGCAAAACAGGAGAGTGAACTAGAGAAAGATTTTTTACAATATGTGCTTAAAAGGGGGGGGGGTTGCTAAGTGGGACAGTGAATAGAGAACTGGTCCTGGAGTCAGAAGGACCTGAGTTCAAAACCATGTGACCTTGGGTAAGTCACTTAACCCCAATTACCTTGCCTTTCCCCCTCCAAAAAAATTAAAAAAGGAGGGAGGGGGCAGGGCCCTTTGACCCCCCCCCCAGACTTAGTTAGCCCTAAAATTCTGTTAAACAGAACATTTCATTCCATTAGCATTCTGTTTAATCTAAGTTTTACAAAACTTGCCTATTTTAAGCAACTTGCGAGAAGAAATCCCTATGAATTTTTAAATTCTGGATTATATCTAATGTTTAATCTATGGCTGTATTTCTTTCAACTGTTGTTGTTCAGTTGTTTTTCAATCCTGCAGGACTCTTTGTGACCCCATTTGGGGTTTTCTTGGAAAAGATACTGGAGTGGTTTGCCATTTTCTTCTTCAACCCATTTTATAGATGAATAAACTGAGGTAAACAGGGTGAAGTGACTTGCCTAAGTTAGCACAGCTAATAAGTGTCTGCAGCCAGACTTGAATTCAGGACGACTCATTGTCCATACTCCAGGCCTGGCACCCTATGCACTGTACCACCCAGCTGCCCTAATTAATATTTCTACCTTTGCATATTTCTTTAAGTGATCTTCACAATCTAGCATTTGTTTCACAATATTCTCTTAAAAGTATTGATTGGGGGCACATAGGTGGTGCAGTGAATAGAGCACTGGCCCTGGAGTCAGGAGGACATGAGTTCAAATGTGGCCTCAGACACTTGACATTTACTAGCTGTGTGACCTTGGGCAAATCACTTAACCCCAATTGCCTTGCCTTCCCACCTCTAAAAATAAACAAACAACAAAAAAGTATTGAATGTATTTTAAATCTAAAATGAACTCTAATAATCATCTAATCATTGAATGACAGAATTTCAGAAATAGATGGGACATCAGTGGCTGTTTAGTCTGGTCCACCAGAACAGAAAAAAAAAGTTCCCATTACTGTACACACAACAGATATTTATCCATCCTTTGCTTGAAGAGATCCAATGAGGAGGAACCCATCACTTTCTCTGCCAGCTCTCTGGGATAGCTTTAATTGTCCAGAAAGTTTCCCTGACATTGATTCAAGTCAAATCAATAAGCATTTATTAAGTGTCTACACTATGCACCAGGCATAGTGCTAAGTGTTACAGATTTAAAGAAAGGTAAAAAACAGTCTCCTCCTCCAGAAGTTTACAATCAACTGAGGGAGACAACAAATAAACATCTCTCTCTCTGTCTCTCTGTGTCTCTCTTTCTCTCCTCTTCCCCCTTTCCCTCCTCCTCCCCTTCCCACTTTCTCTCTGTGTCTCCCTCCCCATCCCCATCCCTCTTTCTTTCCTAGAAGATTACTATCTAGTCATCAGCTTCTCCAATTCAACCTGTTCATTTTCTAGATGGTAAGCTTGGGGACCAGAGATATTAAACAACAAGATTAAGATTGCACAGCTAAACAGTGAAGCACTGACTAGAAATCAGCTCTATGATCCCTAAACCAATGCATACTTTATTCCTCTGCTACCTTTAAAAAAATTAAATAAAATAATTTATATAAAGCATTATAAAAATGTTAGCTATTATTATTCAAGAATCCCTCAAAAGGTTTGGGGAGGAAGTACATGAACAGGAAGATCTATAATTCTGAGAGCCTCTCTTCATATCTTTTTTTCATTTATGGGCAAAATATGTTTTCTTTAAAATCTTTAAGATCATGACTATTCTTAGGTAAATAACTATTCTTAGAAAACCAACATCATTTTGGTTGTTAGGTGAGAAATTATAGGAGTGATAAGTGTTGGCCATGCTGTGTTGTATTCATTTTTTTCTTTTCAAATATCTGTAAGAGAAGCTTAATGTTCGAGAAATGCACTTGAGTTCACACCCTGAAGGTAGATGGCCCCTTTCAGGTTCAGGTGACCTTCACAAAGAAGCCTGGGGAAATTTCCATGATGCTCCAGTGTAAGAGAAGTTGCTCAGGAGGAAAGGCTACTGTTGCATTTCTCCTTTTCCCTTGAAATAGGGCAAAAATTGCTTAACTGCCCTCTGGCAAATCCTACTACACACATTCCCTTTAGGAATTTGGATCAGTCACTGAATCAGAATAGGAGGGTCTTGATACATGTGTGCCCACACAAATGCACACAGTCACCCAAGCATCTATTATTTATCTACAGGATATTTAAGATTCCTCTAATGGAGGCTAGTTTCATGTCTCATTGTGGTATGGAGGCTACCTTGAATTTTAAAAGGCAATGAAAATGGATAGAGATAGAGATTCAATCCATGACTCTGCTCACAATCCCTACAATTGTTCCTACGAAGACCAAAACTCCCTCACTATTATTCTCCTCCATGTGTTGCGTCCCTGTAAGCTCCCACTTACTAGCTGTGTGACCTTGGGCAAGTCACTTAACCCCAATTGCCCTTCCTTCCACCCTCCAAAAAAAAAGACAAAAAAAAGACTATAAGCTCTTTGAGGGCAGGGATCATCTCCCTTTTAGCTTTGTATCCAGAGTGCCTAACACAGTATCTGGCACATAGCACAGGTTTGAGAAATGCTTATTGATTTGGTTGATTGACTCATCTTAACATGCTGGAAAGGTTTTAATTATAAGCCTAGAAACAAATTGTATGTCAGTCATATAAGAATTAGCCTAAGTCCAGAAATATTCATCACCAGAGAGCTGACTACCAGGTTTTTATTTTTTTAGGCCACAGTAATTCATCCAAACATCTATTCAGTCATGCTGTGTTTGTGATTTGTAGCCATCATAACACACTGCTCCCACATAAGTACTTCCTTCTTGCTTCTAATCATACTCACATAGACTTCTGGCCTTGTCTCACTCCAACTCACCAATCCCTTCTTTTCCCAAGTGGAGAACTGTGACATTCAGATAACCCAACTGCCAAAGCATTGTCCTCACAGTCCCTAGACTCTGAAAAACTAAGCAGTCAACATGAAGGCTACCGTCAATAGCTACCCATACAATTTAAATGTTTTCAAACATTTTGATGGGAGTTTTTAAAATGCAAACTATTTATTTATATCTATATATCAACTCTGTAAATCTACCCCAAAACCCTTCCATCAAAAGGAAGCCCTAAAAACATCTTTACTAAATTATTTAACTCACCTCAGCATCAATATCCCCATTCTATAGATTTCTAAATTAGGACAAAGATAATTCATTCCACCATTAGTCAAACCAAACAGTGAGTCAACTATGAACCTGCTCCTTGAAATTTTTGCCAATAGAACACTTAACAGCTGATAATTAGCAAGAACCTTGACTATATGAGCCATATGACATAAAATAAGAAACGGCCTTCTTTGTTTTTCTCCCTCATTTCAGTGCCTGAACGAAGTTTGCTTGTAAATATTAGGTAATATTTTCAGTCATTGTTTCTCCTTAATTGTGTGATTCTCTGAACATTAATTCTTCTAATAATACCTAACATTTATGTAACACCTACTATGTTCTAGGAATTAAGCTGAGCCCATTACAATTATTATTTCATTTGATCTTCACAACAACCCTGGGAGGTAGGTGCTATTATTATCCTCATTTTACAGATAAGGAAACTAAGGCTGATACAGATGCCCTGGGTCACACAGCTATCAAGTGCCTGAAGTTGGATTTGAACTTAGATTTTCCTGGTTCTAGGCCAGTACTCTAGCCACAGGTCACCTAGCTCCCTAGGTGATGAGTCTCAAAGCTCTTGAGATTTCCACAGCATCTGGTCCATACCTCTCAATTATTTGAGCAAGAAGACATCCTAACAACAGTCTTTACAAAGTATAGAATGACAGGCTCCTTTGAGAGATTAGGTAGGTCTTCCTGGCCTTAAGAATGGCTTTGGAAAGTCCCTGCCATAAATAATAATAATTGTTATCATTATCCCCATATGTTATTACTATTCCCATATTGAACTGATCTTGGCACATATATTATCCATGCATACATATGCACATATATGTACACACATGTACATATAGACTGATAGTACAGGTTAGTTATCACGTGCTCTGCCCCCATTAGAACGTAATCCTCTGGAGCCTTTTGCTTTTCTTTGTTTTGTCCAGCACATAGTAAGCCCTTAATAAATGTGTGTTGGCTGACTCGCTGACGCACATGAACTTCCCCTCCAAGACGTATGGAAACAAGCAAGAGAAGTAGAGCATGAAGTATGGTCGGGGAAAATTCTGTTTACTGCTTCTTTCATTCCAGTCAGTGCCGTTGGTGCTTTCAAACCTCCCATAAGGCCAGGAAGCAAAAGAGTTAGAAAATGATAGCAGAGTTAGAGCCAGGGGGCCTTCAGGTGCCGCCGGAGATCAGCTGCCTGGGCTCTGGGCCTGACTTCTCGCTTCTGCAGAGTCTGGTGTGACTTCTCTAGCCTAATTTGGTATGGGCATGATTCCTCACAGCTCACCCCACAGCCTGGCCTGCTTCTCAGCTCTTAGGAGCTCTGTCCTTAGCCACTGTGACCTCAGTTCCTGCAGGTGACAGTAAGGCTTTCTGCTGATTTATTAAAAAAAATCTTCTACTTTATGGCTTGTGCATTCTCTCTAGAGTGTGATCATGTGACCAGCATAATGACAATCTGTCTCCTCGCTAACATTTCTCTACTTTGGTTATTTGTTTGATAAAGTGAGAAGCTTCCCGTTTGTTGCCCTTCATCAGAGCTTAATGTCTTTACTTTGGGATCAATATACTTTATGAATAATTTTATTTCCTTCTATTTTTATGGTCTTTTCTCCTCATTATCATACTGAGTTTATTAGCTGGTGCTGTCAGTATCTTTACCCTGTCATATGTTCCTGAGGTACAGTAAATATCACTTGTGTTGTAATTAATATGCACACCCTCTGCAGTAATTAAAGTACAGACCCCTTCAACCAGCTGAGCTTCCTACACTAATTCCACCTTATCTTCATAATGAACTTATTGTAATCTGAAACTACCACCGAATATTGTTCAGTAAGGCTCGAAGAATGAAATCTAACGAGATGCAATAATATTTGTGAACATGTTAATATAAAAAATGAATTTAATTAGCCTAAATCTAATTAAATTTCCCATACAATTAAAATCTCCCCTTTATTCCATAAAAAACACAGCAAGTGGCACACTATTGCCATTTCAGGTACTTCTGCAAAGATGCCAACTGGACAAACGGTTCTTGGCTCAATATGTGGTGGAGTCGGAAATCTTGCTAATGAAATGGCAGGAAAGATACAAGCCTCCAAACTGGAGACCTGTTTTCTGACATAAGCTTTCCATGGTTTGGTCCAAAAAAAAGAAAGAAAGATAGCAGTGGCATTATGGAAAGACCACTAAAGTAGAATAAGAGGATGCAGATTCCAATTCTGGCTGAGACACTTGCTACCTATGTGACCTTGGACAAATCACTTAACGTCTCAGGGCCTCGGTTTCCTTATCTTTAAAATGAGAAATTTAAAATGATATTTGAGGTTCCCTTCCTATTCTAAATCTCTAATCTGAATCTGTTGTCTAATTAATTCATACACGTATTTTCACTGTGTATCTAAGATAGAGTGCCATACTAAACACTGTGGTGGATGCAAGAATTATATAATGCTGTTTTCCCCAGCAAGAAACCTAATATTTTTGTGATGTGGTTAGAGAAATAATAAACTTGGGGTCAGAAAACATAGATTTGGACCCCAGCTCTGATGTTTGGTAGCTGAATGACCATGAGGAAGTCAATTATTTCTGTCTTAGGTTACTCATCCGTGAGATGGGATAGAGATCAGACAGACAGACAGACAGACAGACAGACAGACAGACAGACAGATAGATAGATAGATAGATAGATAGATAGATAGATAAACAGAGACAGACAGACAGATAGATAGATAGATAGATAGACAGACAGACAGACAGACAGATAGATTGTATTTGTCCTTCATTTTTGAAGAGGACCTTGGCATCAGGGAAAGGATGACATGACTTGCAGTTGATTTTGATTTAAGTGAGGAAGGGCTGTACAAGGTTACCAGCCTCACTTTTTCCTCCAGAGCCATCTGGATCCAGTGACCAGATATTCCTCAGGATGACTGGAGGTGGTTCAGGATGCAATGGGAGATGCTGGCCTTTCAGAGAGAGAGAGAGAGAGAGAGATAGTTGATAGGTAGATAGATGATGGGTAGATAGATAATAAAGATAGAAGAATAAATGAGAGAGAGAGAGAGAGAGAGAGAGATGGGTGGATGAATAGGCATCCCATGTGCTAGGCTCTGTGCTATAATCTGAGAACACAAGTTAAAAACAAGATAGTCCCTGCCTTTGAGGAGCATACATTCTAATGGGTGAAGACAGAACATATAAGGAAGCTGAAAAGGGGGAGGGAGATGTCTATGTGAGAGAGGATGCAGGGGGGAAAGGGAAAAGTAATAGAGAAAGGTCTGGAAGGAAATTAAGAAGTCATGAGCAGAACCCATGTACAGAATAAGCACAGTTGACATTGGTGCTCCCTCAAATGGAGATTCTGGGACAAACTCACCAATCAGAGCTGAATTTGAAGAGGTAGATGCATGGAGTTAGTGGAGGCATGAAGGTCTAGAATGGTGGTGATGATACTGGGCTGGGGGTACTTCCCATACTTGTACTTCCCATTTCATAAGGCTGTTGATAGAGACATGCTGAATAAATATAACAAGTGAGTGCTATTAACAATAAGTACCATGGCGAATAAGAAGCAGAAGGGTTAGGGTAGTCATAGAGAAGCTAGAACATGAAAGAGTTTTTAAAAGATAATAGAATCATGTATTCACAGACATTGAGTTCAATCTGCCTCATTTCACAGATGAAGAAACTGGAACAGGTTAAATGAGTTATCCAAAATCACCTAGCTAGGAAGTGTCTGAGCTAGAATTTGAACTCACTTCTTCCTGATTTTAAACCCAGATCCCTATCCACTGGCCCACTTAGCTGATGGGAAGGAAATAGGTGATAGGTGAGGAGGAAACAAGCATTCCAAGTGGGTGGTTTAGCACAGAAAAGGTGTGCAGCTGGAAAAACAAAAAGAATGCTTGGTGGACAGGGAGAAGACTAGTTTTGATGAATTATAAAGATTTGTATAGGGAAGTAGTACAATTGCCTACAACACAAAAGACCAAATCTGAGTGCCTTCCTTCCCTCATACAAAACAGGACTACATCAAGGGACTGAAAACACATATACTAACATGATTAAATTGTCAGAAAACATTTCTACAAGGGAAGTCCATATGTAAAATGCAGAGTCATAGAATGGGCAGAAAGTTGGCAGATCCGACTGAAAATTGGCTGAGGGGCCAGAAACAAACAGTGGCAGTAAATGGGATTATTTCAAGGTGGAAAGAGGTTACCAGTAGGGTAGAGCCTAGCTTTTTAATTATTCACAGTAATGACTTGGATCATAGTATGGAAAGGAACATTTCCAAGATTGTAGATTAAACTGAATTAGGAGGTAGAACAAAAATGAGAATAAATACAATAATAAGAGTAAATTGTTCTGAACTTATCACTTGAGAGGTATGATAACACTGGAGTTATCGAGCACTTTTATCAAAAAACTTGTTTCCCAACCCCCTTTTTATTAGAAATATTTCCTTTTGGGGCACATCAGATGAGGCAGTCATTTTACTTAGAGAGTTAATTATTCCTAGATAGGCACTTGGAAAGTAATAACCAATGATGTCACTAGCACCATAAGGGAGTCCTGCCTGCTCTTTTGCATAGCAACTTTCTTGCATTCTACAATGATGGATTGACTCTCCCTAAGAATTGACCTTTCATCTGTAGTTGAAATTAATAACAAAGGAGTTGGGAAAGAACAACAAGGGAACTTTTAGAAGAATAACCCAGGCTATTATCTATGAAATTAAGAGATGACTTTGCTTTAGTGAGATAATATTTGCTAGCTTTGAAAATTTTGTTTCCCTCTCCTGCTATTCTTTGCCCCCCCCTCCATAATGTTTCCTCTTCTCTTGCCCTTTTCCTATTATTATCCTAAACTTTTCCTCCATGAATAAAGCTTAATTTCTTCCCATTCCCTGGGCAGGGTCGGGAGACTCTTTAGCAATCTATCAACCTATTTTGCTTAGATTGTCTAGAACATAGTAGGTGTTTAATAAATGTTGAATTAAACTGAAGTTTCCTTATATGATGAAAGAAAAGAAAATGTAAGGGAGTTATAAGAATGGAAATAACAAAGCTAATGGAAATACTTGCATGGAACAGTAGAGTTCTGGATGTTGTTGATATGGTATCAGAAAGCTGGGTTCAGATCTTGGCTCTGCTCTTTATTACCATGTGTAATGTTGGACAAATTCCTTAGCCTCCCTGGGTCTCAGTTTCCACATCAAGAAAAGGAAGTCATTGGCCTAGGTGACCCTGAGGATCCCTTCCAACTCTATATCCATGGTGCCATGAAAAAATGATGACCAGAATTGAGGTCTGGGTGGGCTCCTTCAAAAGAAAAGGGAAAAAAATTATTTTTTTTTCCTTTTGTCTTTTTGGAGAGGGCAATGCAGGACAAGTGGGGTTAAGTGACTTGCCCAAGGTCACACAACTAATGTTAAGTGTCTGAGGTAGGATTTGAATTCAGGTCCTCCTGACTCCAGGGCCAGTGCATTATTCACTGAACCACTTAGCAGCCCCCGAAAAAAATTCCTGTGAGAATGCTTTCCTATATAAAACTTCAACAAAGAAAACAAATAGGGAGGTAGGCCCTAGTGCTGGAGGGATGCAATACAAATCAAAGGAAATAAAACAAAGTTACACATTCTTTAGAGCTCTGGTCACTATATCTTAAGGAAGATATAAATATACTTCAAAGGAGCAGCATGGAAAGGGTAAAATGATGCCAGATCTTAAAGGTAAGTTATCAGGAAGGCTGAGCCTACTTTGCAGCTTACAAGAAAAGAAAAGAAAGAAAAATTGTCATCTACCTGATTCAGAATATGGTTTTTAATTATGATTCTGCTTGTTAGATGAGAGAAACTCAGAGAATCCTCAGAACCCAATCTTTTCAGATGACATCACATATGTCAAATGTGACAAACCTTAAAGTGTTATATGCATGAAAGCTATTATTCTCATGGAAATGGGTAGAAATCCTAGGAGATATTTCTTTAAAGTTCTTGGTTTACAAGGTAGAGGTAAAGCTAGGTCATACAAAGGGTACCTGGTCTAGAAGATGATTCATGTGACTCGTGTGTGTGTGTGTGTGTGTGTGTCCCTGTGTGTGTGTGTCAAAAGATAGGAGACTGTTATGAATTTTTGTTTTTCTTCCTGAGTCTCAAATATTGGAGGGGGAGGGAGGAATCCACTTCTTTGACATGTTAAATAAGAGTTGCTAAGCATAAGAGAGTCCTTCAAATTATAGTCTTTCTGTGTTTTTTAAGCACTTTATCAAATTCTTTTTTAGGAATTAAACTTAATGTTATAGAAGAGCAGTGGAATGTCTGACAATTAAAAACAGTGTCATTCATCTATCTCTTCACATAAAAAGCAAAGAAGCTGTTGGTCATTGTTCACTTGAAGGATGGGCTGGAGCCTAAAACACCTATTTTGTAATTCATGGTTCATTTTGCATACTCAGAATGGGTTGAGGGTACCACTAATGTTTATGGATTATTGCCCTAATCTGGAAACGGTGGTGAAACATTCATAATTCAGTAGCAGCTTCCTTGGGGATTAGGAAGACTTTTACTGGCTCAATTGTCTGGGTGTACACATGGGTAGAAATGATAGTGTCTAGAAACTAGGAGGGGTCAGAAGCCATCTTTATGTACCATTTCTACCTTTTTTTTTCCTTTTTAGACCAACCAATGATGAAGTATTAATTCAATACAAAATTTGTTAGTTATGAGGGAGACTAAATTGGAAGAGGATTTTATTGTTGCTTGTGGTCTTTCTTATGCTTTGTTAGCAAGTAAACTTTCCTCTGCCCCCCCCATACTACCCCATTAAAAATAACCACAATTCCTTAGTGATAAACAATACAGGAATAGGAATGAACAAATTCCTGACAGCTTGCAGTGAAGGAATGGCTAGAAAGAAGATATTTACAAGGAATATCAGACCAAAGAAAGAAAAAGAGACAAAGTCTAATTTACTACCCCATGTTTGCATCCCATTTTGCAGTAACACATAACTTTCCCATATACTATTACTTTTGATTCCCACAACAGTCCTGATAGATATGGCAGATACTTTTATTCCCATTTTACATTGGAGGAAACTGAGATATGGACATTTAAAATAATGGTTTTGTTCCTTTCTGTAAGTGTGGGCATGGACCCTTCACATCTCTGGGCCTATTTTCTTCTCTGCAAAAATAAAAAGAGTTAGACTAGAAGCCCTTTTATTTCTAGATTCACTCTAATCTTAAGTGACTTGACTAAAGTCATAAATTAAGTGACAAAGTCATCTCCTAAACCCTTTGGACTCAAAGTCTTTCCACTATATCAAAAATCCTCTATTAAAGGAAGCAACAGAGGAATATTCTAATTATTCATTAATACTGATCTAGTGGAAAGGACTGTCTCAAGGACTTAAGGGTCTCCAACATCCCCCACTGCTTCCTCTGTAAATGAAAATAACAATGTTTCCCCCATCTTTATTTCTCAGGAATATTTTTTTTAATGGACCTTTGATTTCCTTGGTATACAGACCTCCCATTGAGGAATTCCGTCAGCCAATATAGATTATCACCTGTCCTACAACTTGTAGTCTTAGAGAGACTTTTGGGAGAACTGAGCAGTTAAGTAATTTTGCACGGGGTCAAATAACCAGTATCTATGAACCCATGTCTTCCTGACTTTGATTTGAATTCACTAGCTACGTTACCACTCCTCAAGGATATTAACAAGATGAATGTGATGATAAACATTTTGATCTCCTGAACCTAAGGGATGATAGTTCTTTTACTCTATAATAATAACTAGTATTATTTTCTTTACAAGCACCTTTTCCCATTAGTTCTAAACTAGTCGGTGTTCTGGAGCTGGTTGTTAAATTTTCAGAGTGTGCATTTACTTCAGAAATCAGCAAAAGCTACAGATCAACACTTGGTTAGTTGTTTTATTATGGAGAAAATGTTAATAATTAAACTTAATAGTTAAATATTAATTATATAATCATATTATATATATATATACACACATATACTTGTTAATTATATAATTAATAAAAATAACTTCAAAGAGCTGGTTATTAAATCTTTGCCAGTACACTCCTCCACCAGACCTTAATGGGGTTCAAAGTGCTTAAATGAAATAGACATCTTCTTTCTATTGTTTTCCCAATATTCCAACTCTAATCTTCAAAAATTCAAATAAAATCTATGTAGAGTAAATAGAGAAGTTATTAAAGTAATTTTTCCCTGGACATGATTAATTTCTAGCTTCAGTGGTATCTTCAGAGAATAAAGAAGCTACAGTTGCTGAATTAAACAATGTAGATTATAGCAGGGCCCAAGAAACTGAACACAGTTTAGATAGGGAAGGTAGGGAAGATATATTTTACTACCTTATTCCTCCAACTTTTTCCAACAAATCAAATCAAGAGCATTTATTAAGGGTTCCAGACACTGTGTTAAGCACTGAGAATATAAATATAAGCAGAAAGACAGAAATTTATCTAGGTAGCACACTAGATAGAGTGCTGGGCCTAGAGTTAGGAAGACCTGAGTTCAATCGGACCTCATATACATGCTAGTTGTGTGACCCTGAACAAGTCACCTCTGACTGCCTCAGTTTCCTCACAAGTAAAACATGGATAATAACAGCATCTCCCTCTTTGTTGGGATCAAATAAGATTATATTTGGAAAGTGCTTAGCACGTACTTAATAAATGATTGGTTCTCCTTCCATTATCCTGAGGAAAGATAAGACATAAAAAGAAGCTGAAAAGGGGGTGGGGAAGGGAGAAGGTACCTGTGTAGGGGTGTGGTTGAGAAACCCAGAGAGTCAGAAGTGGACCCCAGAGAGAAATACAATCTTAGACTTCATTAAGAAAAAATATAGCACCCAGTAATGAGGAGCTGATAGTACTCTGCTGGGGATTATTGTTTTCATTTCTGGGCACTTTTGTTGGGGGGAAGGGAGGCATTGACACCACATTTAAGAGAAAATTTTCATAATCTGGACATTGTTTGGAGGGGGGCCTCCAAGATTGGTAAAGACCCTTGAGTTCAGAACCTGTAAGCATTTGAAGTATCTGCAAATGTTTAACCTGAATACGAGAAGACCTGGGGTGGGGGAGGAATGGGGTATTGGGGTACGATCACTGTCTTTAAATGTTAGAAAGGTTGTCATGCAGAAGACAGATTAGGATTATTCTACTTCACTTTAGAGGACAATTAAAAACAATGAATGGGAGTTACAAAGAGGTGAATTTAAGTTTGATGTTGGGAAAAATTCCTAAAAATTATAGCTATTCTAAAGTCAAATGGGATCCCTCGGTTGGCACTAGGTTCCTCTATGCTCTAGGCAAAGGATGGTAATAATAATGATGGTGACAATGATGATGATAAAGACAAAAATTATACTATGTAATTACATAATAACATATTGATGATATAAAATATATTCTATTTGCATATCTCTCAATAGATCTATGACATAGGTATTATTATTATCCCCATTTTACAGATGAGTAAACAGACTCAAAGAGGTTAAATGACTCCCTCCTGGTCACACATCATCAGAAATTCCTAGGAGATGACCTTGGCAAAGGAGGAATAGCGGAGACTGCTAATCAGAACAGGGCAGGGACCTAGAGATTCCCAAGGGGTTAACAGTAGATTGGAAGTTCCTTGAAGGCAGGAGGTCAGTTTTTAACTATCTGAGCTTAGCACAGAGCCTGGCATATAGTCAGTACTTAATAAATGCTTTTTTCCCTCATTCATTATTCTAAAGTTCAACTATGAATCTCCATATTCTCCAGTTAACTCAGGCTTGGGCAAGGAGGTAAAGGCTCCAAGTAGCCAATTTAGGAGCTTCTAGAATGTGACATTTTCAGTGCTTGCTGCTGTTTGTCCTTTATTCTGAAAGAGGACCATGATATGCAAATGAATTGAATTTAAGTGAGGGAGGACTGTGCAAAGTCACAAGCCTCACTTTCTCCTCTGGAGCCATCTGGGTCCAGTGGCCAGATATAGATCAGGACAGTTGGATATGATTCAGGAGGCAGTGGGGGACCTTGGCCTTTTCAAGCTAAGGTCTCTAACAGGTCTTAGTTTGACTGGGGCGGTACCCATTCAGTGATTAAGGAAAATAAAAAGTGTCACAAATGTCTTAAATGTCTGATGTAAGATACAAAACTAGGTCTTCCTATGCCCATCTGGTGCTCTGAACAACTGAACCACCCAGCTACCAAGCTAGATGAACTGTTTATAAGATATGCTGTAGATAGATCCTTTTTCAGCCATGGACTGAACTAAATGGTCTCTGAGGTCCCTTCTAACATTGAAATTCTATGGTTCTTCATCAAAGTAATCAAGATAAAGAATACTATGAAGCAGGATATGATTATTGTCTATTGTTTTTTTATTTTTAATTTTAGTTTTCAACATTATTGTTAATTAATTGAATTCACAGCTTAATTAGCTTTGGCTTTGTTGATAAAGTTTGCTGAAGAGTCCTAGAAATAGCAGCCTTATGTCCATTCACTCTTGACACAGCATGATTAGAAATGGATGTTCATGAGTCAAATTTATAAGAATAAAAGTCATTGCTCAATTGATAAATGGTCAAAGGATATATATGAATAGGCAATTTTCAGAGGAAGAAATTAAAGATATCTATAATCATGTGAAAAAATGCTTTAAATCACTATTGATTAGAAAAATGCAAATCAAAACAACTCTTAGGTCCCACATCTCACCTGTCAGATTGGCTAACATGACAAAACAGGAAAATGATAAATGCTGGAAAAGATGTGGGAAAATTAGAACACTAATGCATTGTTGGTGGAGCTGTGAACTGATCCCACCATTCTGGAGAGCAACTTGGAACTATGCCCAAAGGGCTATAAATATATGCATACCCTTTGACCCAACAATACCACTTCTAGGACTGTATCTCCAAGAGATTATACAAATGGGAAAAGGACCCGTATGTGCAAAAATATTTTTAACGGCTCTTTTTGTAGTGGCAAAGAATTGGACATCAAGGGGATGCCCATCAATTAGGGAATGGCTAAACAAGTTATGGTATATGAATGTAATGGAATACTATTGTGCTATAAGAAATGAGGAGGTGACGGACTTCATAACCTGGAAAGACTTAAATGAACTGATGCTGAATGAGGGGAGCAGAACCAGGAGAACACTGTACACAATTACAGACACATTGTGTCTGTGATGACTAACTTTGATAGACTTGACTCTTCTCAGCAATGCAAGGTACTAAGACAACTCCAAAAGATTTATGTTGGAAAAGGCTGTCCACATCCAGAGAGAGAATTACAGAGTCTGAATGCAGATTGAAGCAAACTATTTGCTCTCTTTTTGTTTTGTTTTGTTTCTTCTTTCTCATGGGTCATTCCATTGGTTATAATTCTTCTTTACAACTTGACTATTGTGAAAATAATGTGAAGGTACATGTAGAATCTATATCAAATTACATTCTGTCTTGCGGGGGGAGGGGGCAAGAGAGGGAAAGCAAGAAAATGTGGAACTCAAAAATGAATGTTGTAAACTAAAAATAAGTAAATTTAAAAGGGAAAAAAGAAAAATGGATGTTCAGAAATTGCCACTTCGCCATGGTGTGCATACTCAGCCTAAGATTCTCTTACAGGAATGCTATTGAAGCCACAGGGAAGGGATTTTGGATTTCTCATCTTTAGGCTATTTTTAATGTACTCTTTTAGCTTAAATTTCATATACACGGAGGCCACCCCTTACTTTTATAGGAAAATGCTGAGGAGTTCCCCTAGGCCACAGACAGGAAATACAAACCATGAACTTTTAAGTTATACCTTCCAAAGTGGAATGGAAAGAAAGAGTTATTGAAACAACTAAAACAAAGCTAGAAATACTGCAGAAAAAGAGGAAAATATTTTTCTTCCTGGGTCTGAGTCCAGCAACTCAGACCACATGAAGGAGATGAATGAATAGAAGAAGTAAGATTTGTAGCAGAAGAGATAGATGCTGAGCTATTATTTCTTGGGACACTCTGAGGTATTTACAATCCCAAAACTTAGATCTCTGTGCCCATAAAATCAGGGCAGAGTTTTTCAGTAGGATCCAGACTTTTAATAGAAACTCCACTCAGTATATTACATCTTTTCCAATAATACTTTTTCCTCCAATGGAGGTGGACCATTGAACTTCCCTTTCTAAAAAGCTACTTTAATTCAGATTTGTTTTTTATTGTATGAATGGGTCTATATTCACGAGACATTTTAAAAATATTCATTTATATAAAGAAATGCATTCTCTTATTTCTATGATAATGAAGATATCATTGTAGAGAAATATATTCAAAGCTACTTATCCCTTATAAAATTCTAAATCATCAGATACAAAACTCTGAAAGTTTTAAGTGAGACAATTGTGTCAGAATTCAATTAAAATTAAGAATGTGATTGCCCAAATTTCTACTTATCATCCAGAATCTCTATGGTAAATAACTCCGAAGTTTGTTTATTTTTGACATGATCTCTTAATCTCTCCCACTGAGAAAAAGACAGTTACCCTGATTCCTTCAAATACATATAGCAAGCTAACCAGAACCTAGTCCTCTTTCTATATCTATCAAATTATATTACTGAAATATCTATTATATCCCATTTTTCTCTGGAAGGTATCCATTGTTACATGCCATAAGGATAATTACCACCATATTATCATTTATTAGCCCAAGTTGAACTTCTCACTAAAATTTGATTCCTGGCTTAGTGATCTCTTAACCTTTGGTCGCAGACCCATGACTTGGAATGATTGCACTCAGAGATTATAGGATTAGAGATTTAGAGACATTAGAAATCATACAGTCTAACCCCCTCATTTTATAGGAGGGAGCTGAGGCCCCCAAAACTTGTCTAAGTTCACACAGGTACCTGTGTAGTCAGGATCTGAAGTCAGGTCTTATAACTTCAAGTCCAGTGATCTTTCCTCTATTGCTCTGATCCCAAACAGGCAGCATGAAATGTGACTTTGATTGGGGGCATATGAGGAAGGACACCAACCCATACTGGGGAAACAAATCCCCCAGTACACAGCTGTGATATGCTAGGGAGGCAGCCCAGAAGGAAAAATAAAAGGGAGTAGTAAGCAATCAACCCAGCCCGACTTCTCTGGTGGTATATTTTAGTTAAAAATTCTTGATAACTAAGTGCTAAACTCTATGGTTCTTATACTGTTAAGGGACTGAAAGTGCTCTCATTCGATTTGGTGCTTTGGAACAAAACGCTGTCTTCTTCATGCTAGTAAAGCTCTGCTGTCTATATGGGAAAAGTATAGTAGAGAGCTGTTAAATCATCCTGCTATAATAGCACTAGGGTTCTGAAACAGCTCATCTTCTGAATACCCCAACAT
This sequence comes from Petaurus breviceps papuanus, assembly GCF_028583685.1. Classification (NCBI taxonomy): domain Eukaryota; kingdom Metazoa; phylum Chordata; class Mammalia; order Diprotodontia; family Petauridae; genus Petaurus; species Petaurus breviceps. Next base: position 24,837,821 of record NW_027187358.1, read on the forward strand.
AGAATGACCCAAGAGCTAAGGGGAGCAAAATCCATGAAGGAAGGGATGGTAGAGACCTTAAAGTCAGTATAAGTGTTGGGCGTCAAAGGAGTATAAGTCTAGAGCAGAAAGGGCCCTTAGAGGCACCCAGTCCCCCTCTCTTATTTTACAGATGAGGAAATCAAGGCTAAGCAAGGTTAATGTCCTTGCCCAAGCTTACTAATGTCATAAATAGGAAAGTCAAGATTAAACCCAGATGCTCCAAGTCTAAAGATATTCTTGCTGCAATACCATGCTTTCTACGTATCAACTTGCTGACAAGTTAATATATGTTTGTGTGTGTATAAATACATATATACATATATAATTAAGAATTTGATTTTTTTCTTGTATGATATCAGACATGATTTGATTTATTTTTCCCACTGAGTACTACCCCTAAGTTTCATCATGGCACAGAGATATTTCTGAATCTTAAAAACTATTCCAATGAAACACGACATTTCAGATCCTACCAAACTGAAAAGGACTGGCAATGGTATGGTATCCAAGGACCAGCCTAACTAAATTCAAAGAGGTTCAGAGATAACTTTTTTTTTTTCCAGTCATATCAATTTAGAAGGATTGTCTGAGGTGTGGAGGGGTTGTAATCTGTCAGGAAAGCACTCACACTACTGAAATTATGGCTCTATGAAGTATTGAAATATTCATAGAATTAGCAAAATTGGATATTTAATTTGTTTTCTTTTTATGTTATTCAGTTTAATTCAATTAATATTTATTAAGAGTTAATTATGTCCAAGGAACTGCTCTAAGCAATAAGAATCCAAAGAATCACACACAAAAGAGTTCCTGCCTTCAAGAGACTTACATTCTTTTATTATGTAGAAATAGTCTAAATGGGAACTTTATTATTTATTCCATAGCCTTAAATATTTCAAGGAAAAAAAGAAAGCTGATAGGATATTTTGAGTGTCACAAAGATTCTGTTACTTTGTTCCTGATCATACTTATTCTAAATTTGTATCCTTCCAATCTAAGATAATTTCTTTATCTCTTTATTTTTCATAGCAGGGTTGGGAAGTGGGAAAGGGGAGGAGGAGGAACAATCTGACTTTCAAATACCTTTAAAAACATCCTGGAAGGATGAAGGAACTTAAAATGAATTTAAATTCCCAAAGGGAAAAATATATTAATCAAGTCTGCCCATTTCTTCATAAATATCATGCCTTACTTTTATGCCATCAACTTGAGTAAGAAAACAATGTAAATAAACCAAACCTTTAGTCTAAGTAATTCTGTGTCTATAGAACCCAACTGTGAAGTTTTCAAATGATTGGCTTCTTTTGAATATATGAAACTATTCAATGGGTGTGTATGTGTGTGTCTGTGTGTGTGTTTGTATATATAATCAGTACTATTAAGCTATTTATTACAGAAGCCAAAAATGGGGGGATAGGGGTATTCAACTTACATAGTCAGGAGTAAATAAACCTTAAGGCAATTAAAGTATTTTTCATTTAAACTAGTTTTACCTAATTCCCCAAAGACCCTGTTACCACAGTTACAAGTAATTTTGTTCTAATTGTAGCTTAAATCTGAGACAGGTCATGGTGAAGATGAAAAATGTGATCTAAGCCTCTCAGTTACAGTCTTTCTTCCTGCCACTAGTCTATGCTGTTGGATAAAGTTCCAGATGCTCATTTCATGTCCATAGGCTATGCTGGAATTATTACTTTTGTCTGGGTTTCTTAGTTTTATCGGGGACAAATATTTAAACATATAATATATGTATATATGTACATATGCATGTGTGTATAATATACATATGTATGCCTTATTTTACTATGTACTCATGTACCTAGAGTTTTAATATAAATAACTGGTATCACAGAAAAGAATTTGATCCACCATATTCTAGGAAATGGCCATTATGTGTTTGTTTCTAGGACTAGGTATGAGTTAATTTACTATTAATATGAATTAATTTACTATTTCTCTCAAATCAAGAATAAGCAATTTTATGACATGTTTATAACTTCCAAAAAAAATACCTGAATATCTCAAGTCATGAAGTTTACTAAAAATAATTGGTGAATTCAATAAAAAAATAAAACGGGAAACTTTTTTTTTAATCGCGTAGAAAAAAAACCACTTGGTGTCTGGTGAATCTACACACATCAATTTGTTGGGGCATTCTTTGAGGGGGAGGGTGGACTTCAGTCAAACAATTAACCACATTAGAAAAAGCCCTTCGATTCATTCATATAAAATATTTTGTAGCTAATTCAACCGTTTTCCAGACTAAATTCAACTGGATTATTAAGAACCAAATTAGTTTGACAGAATTTAAAGAGTGCTTTAAAAAAAAAAAAAAGTTTGTCAGTGTAGGCAAAGTCTGACTGACTAGCTCTTTTAGGTATCGTATAGATGTCACTTAGATAGATTAAACATAATTTTGAGAGGGCTATAACTTATGTTACCTTCTAAATATTTTAAACAGTTCGCACACATAACATAATATCTTGATTCCAAGACACCAAAAAAAAAAAAAAGCAGTCATCAGGAGGCACAATTGTGATGAGTAGGTTGTAGGAAACTGAGCCCTCTTTTTATTATAATAATTTGCAATGATTTACATTTGTAAAGGATCATTTCCAATGCAAATGGACAGTGCTGGGTTGTTGTGGGGTGGGCTTTTTTTTCCTTAAATGAAGAAAAAATGGATGACAAAAAAAAATAACACCAAGCAGCAAATAGAGAGCACTCGTGAGTATATATTTATAGCACTCACGACTGAATGCTATGGGGGCTGGGGGGGATCGGGGGAGGTAAGGAGAATGAGATTTAGATCCCAAACTGAAGTGTATCAGTCACTCAGTTCCTTACTAAATAAAAAGTCATTCTTTTAACCATGAAAAATACTTCAGCTTTGCTCTAATTCACTGTTTAACACCAATATTGCTCTGAAATATTCATAATTTATTTAATAGGTTCCTTTTTATTCTTAATAGATTTTTTAAATGAAGAATTCCCTCTTAGAGATCTATGCAAGATTTAGTCTAGCATACTTTCTGAAAGTGTTAAATTATTGACCTGCTGAAGTCTTTCATTTGAATATCTATCTTTTGTGTGCCATCTTCTATGTACCGACCTACTTAGATGCTCTGTGAAATGTAAAAGTTATTGATCCTCTAAGCCATAACAGGTATTTTAGGCACCAGGAAGGAGAAATGCACCTCCTCCTTCCCCCGGTCAATTAACAAAGAAACTTTTACATTACAAATTGTATGATCCCAAATCATTTATAATCATCCTAAGGGGTGTCCACATCTGTGGCTCCATTTAAAACCGGGGATGAGAATGCCCAGACCTCGATCTTTGTAAGCTCAGTGCTTTGTCTCTGTCCTGCATTCTCCAAGGTGGCCTTGGAGCGAGCAGGCAGCTAGCTCTTCCTGGGGGACTGCTTAACTCCACTGCTGCAACAGTCCTGGATGAAAAGCGCGTTCTTTCTATATGTTGTCTTCAGTACATGAGGGAGACTAGATCTGGAATCTTGTAGGGGGAAGGGCACCATGTCAGAATGTTTAGCTATCTACTTCTCCATCAATTTGATCCCAGTACATGCTATTAAACCGAAGCATGTTGTCCTGGAAATGGACATACAGATTTTCAGGGGAAATGTTTTCCACTCTCTCCTCTCATCCTCTTCTCTCCTCACCCCAACCTTATTTCTACTATCTAGGGAAATCTACAGAAGGATTCCCTCTTAAGCTTTTCAAAAGTCCCTTCTGTTTTCCAGGCATCAGGAAGGAAGAAATCCGACTCATGGAGTAGAACATAGTGCATTAAGTAGCAATTCCACGAATATACATTCAAGGCTACTCAAATTCTGAGGATGAAAACTCAAAGGTTTATATCTGGGGAGGTCAGACCAGTGACTCTGGGAGGTGCAGATTAGCCGAAGGTTTTCTATAGCCCTGCGTGTCCCAGTGACACCTGTTCAGTCTGGAATTTTTCCAGTGTTTTGATGTGGGTCTTGATTTAGGGAGGACCCTTAGAGAAAGTCATCTAGACTTTTAAACTTGATATGAGTGGTACCTTGTCAATCACTCTTTCTCCTAAGAGCTTCTAACACCAAGCTTTTGTGCTGCTGTGTACAAGAAACAGAGCTGTTGAGATGCATAGATATCGCTAGGTGGAGCTGATGCTTTCTGGTGGTTGATGAAAGCTGGTCTGGGCATCTCTCAAATCTGTCTAGTGTCTGTAATGACCTGTAGTCTTAGAATATACTTAACTGGGCTGAATAATATGTATATACCTATGTATATAGGTAGGTATACAGGTACCTATATTTCCCCTCTAGGTTTGGCCTGAATCAGTGGTACTGTCCATGGTTGATAAAGGGAGTGGGGGACAGGGGGGAGGTACAGATGTGTGTGGTAATATCAAGACCTAAAGAAACTGGCTCAGGAACATTAACATAGTTTATACATTTTATCCAGCCAGTATTTTGTGCACTGATTATCATATGCATTTAAATGTGTAATTTGGGGTTTTATAAATGTATTTCTTAATATCCTTAAGGGGAAATCAGACAGGAATCCAAAAATGTGGTTAGTTTACTCTACCAAGGGACATTTTAACACAGTATCCTCAGTCCTAGCCAAGCAGCAAAGCTATATCAATAAACATTCATTGAGCACCTACTGTCTGCCAGGTAAAAGGATAAGACCCATATAGAAGAAATTCACTACACAGAGGCATCATCCATCAAAGTAGTTTCATAGTATGAATTGTTTTCAGAGTCCTTTCACATATTTTATCGTGCTTGATCTTCATAATACCCCTATGGGATAGGTAGTACAAATGTCATTATTCTCATTTTATAAATAAACCAAAGATCAGAAAGGCTAAGTGCATTTCCGAAGTCACACAGATATGCCTAGAGAAACTGGCAATTTGTTCAAGTGAAACAAGTGGCCGTTGCTAGAGTGGGAAATCAAAATAGTCTAGATCTAGTCACATACACACACACACACACAGTGTGTAGACACTAAAGGAAAAATAATCTGAATTAAAGTTCCTAATGGTTGTTAGCGCATATAGAAAAAAAGATTACATTAAAAGTACATCCTTAAGTAATCTTATTTGATTCTTCCTAAACTAAATCATCTTTCTCATAATCTCCTTACTCTAAGGACAAATTTACCTCCAACAACAAAAGCCAAAGTGATAGAATTCCAAGGAAAACCGTCTGGTGAACCAAAGTAACCGTATTTCCTGGTCCTTAAGTTTAAACGTTCCACACTGTCATTATTCCATTGCACCCAAAAATATGTCTACAAACCCATAATTCTAAATATGTGCTGTTTTATTCCCAGTTTTCTTTTTTGATTAAAGTTGCTTCTCAAATTGCACAGATTCTGAAACATTTGATGTGCCTCAAGGGCATCTAGATTGTTAAGATAACAAATTAGAAAATTGGGAAGTGTTTGGGAAATTATAAACTTAAGTTCCGGGTTTCATTTCCTTTGTTCTATTGTTCTTTCTTTGAAAGGATTCAATGACCTGGGTAAGGAAATCAGTAACCTGTGTTCCAGATTTCTCCAAGTCTCTTGTCCCCCCTCTTTTCCCCTTTCACATAGCCTTTATCCTACTAAATTCAGGCCCTCTTTCCACTCATATCCAGCCACAATACTCGTTGTTTCCTATTCTCACCTAAACTATTGGTCTCCCTACGTCCAGTACCTTCCCTCTCCAATTCACCGTCCACACAATTAACCATTTAGTAATCCTGAATAACAAGTCGAATTATGTCAGTCACATCACTCAGAAATCTTCATGGGCTCCGTTTTGCCTCTAGAATGCCATGCAAACCCCAATTCTTAGCATGGAAAGCCCTCCAAATCTGCTTTGCACTCTATTTCACTCACTCCCTTTCCAGCCAAAGTGCTCTTCCCCAGATTCAGCATTCCATCCAGCTCTCTCCTAGGTTAGACCTTCCCTAGGTTTGCAATAAACTCCCTCCTCATTTTAACCTTTCAGAATCCCTATTTTCCTTCAATGGTCAGTCCAGGTGTGCCATCTTCTATTACAGAAAAATATATCTTTCTTTCCCTTCATCCCCCCAGTTCCCTGGATGTTCTTACAGGTAAAGTTAGCTTATTTGCAAGTACCTATATATAAATCGTATCCCACCTCCAGTAAAAGGTAAACCCTTAGAAGGAGGGATTGTTTCATTTTTACCTTTATGTCCCAGGTGCCTTACACTTAATAGATGCAAGGTTGAGAGTAGAGAGGGGAGAGCTCCTCCCAGATCCTCCATTTAAGGAGGGGGTCCAATACAATCATTATTTACCATTTGGTTGCACTCCTCCTCTGGACTTCATCATACCCTTCCCATCTTCCTTTTTATGTATTGACTTCCCCCATTAAATTGTGAACTCCTTGAGGTGGGGCAGGGGCTGTCTGTTGCCTTTTTTTTTTTTTTATCCCTGTGCTTAGTACAATACCTTACATATAGTAAGCACTTACAGCTAGTAAGTGATGGACCTGGAGTCAGAAAGACCAGCATTCAAATCCAGCTTCGGTCACTTGCTGGCTGTGTGATCCTGGGCAAATCACTTAAGCTCTATTTGCCTCAGCTTCTTCATCTGTAAAATGGGGGGATTCAGGGGGGTAATAACCCACCTCCCAGGGTTGTCATGAGGATTAAATGAGATAATAATCGTAAAGCACTTAGCACAGTGCCTGGAACATAGAAATCTCTATATAAATTCTTGTGAGCTATTATTTATATGACTGACTGGTGTCTAAGAAATGTATATTGAACAGAATTCAGTAGGCAGAAATATGTATATGGGGGGAAGGGTTTAGGTTATTCTATGTGGCAGGAGTGCCAGGCCATATTAAAATGTAGCCATAGTAACAGTGATTGAAATGCTTATATTGTAGAAGCAAACAAAAATAGTTAATATCAATATGCTTGTTTCATTCTTCAAATTACATGTAAAATTGACACTGATTCTTTAAAATATGCTTAGATCAACTGAATCAAAAAACAATAGTACTTCTAACATTTCTTTGTTCCCTGTGAAAACAGTTGTGTTTTTTTTTCTTTCTTCTGGTTAAATATCAGTAAATTGAAAAGTTGAGGAATTTTAGCGCCTGAAAACTGGCATCTTCTCTTTATCCACAAGCTGCATTGGATAAAAAGCAAATGCAGTCATATAACCTCATTTAGTTCAGAATTTTACTCAGACCTCGCCTGAAGGAGTCATCATGCTGTCTTGGTAGAAAGAGGTAACTTAAATCTGAATAAGCTTCTTTCCTTAGCCAAAAAAATATCACATTGTTCTGAGCAGTAGCATTAACAAGGGTAATATTTTATTTGCCTCATCAAGTTTTTTCTGAAAATACTTTCACATATTTCATCTTCTTTGATTCAGAGCTTTTTGAGGGAGAGAGACAGGGTAGGTGAAAGCAGGATAGGTATCATGGCCTTCATTTAGAAGGTGAAGAAATTTAGACCCAGACACAGGGGTGGGGAAACTGCAGGCTCAAGGCCACATGCAGCCTTCTAGGTCCTTGGGTGCAGCCTTTTGACTAAGTCCAAGTTTTATAGAACAAATCCTTTTAGTAAACAGATTTGTTCTGTGAAGTTTGGATTCAGTCAAAGGGCTGCACTTGAGGACCTAGAGGGCCACATGTGAGCTTGAGGCTCCAGGTTCCCTACCCCTGATCCAGAGAGTGAAGTGGCCACACTTCACTGGTGTGGTAAACTGTGGGAGCCAGGCCTAGAATCCTGTTCTTTGACTTCAAGTATAATTCTGTTTTGCATCTTTTTGAAATGTATTTTTCCACCTAACTTCATTCTATGTAGCTTATTTACTTAGGGAAAAGTAAGTCTTTATGGGTTCTCTGAAAAGTAGTGGGGTCCTCTTCTTTGGATGTCTTTAAGCAAAGGATGGATGACCACTTGTTGGGGATGTTGTAGTGGGGAATTCTTGGCAGGGAGCTTGTCCTGGAGCCAGCTGGGCAGATTGTTAAATTTTCAGCGCGTTTACACCTCACAAATCAGCAAACAGTACAAATCAGGGCTTGATTTATTGTTTTGTTGATTGTCTAGACTTAACAAAGCAATGGAAGGAAAACGTTAATAACACAGATTAAATTTTAAAATGTGTCTTCAATACACCCATCTCCCCCTCACCAAGCCAATTGTTAAATATTTACCAACACACCCTTGGGTATGACTTGCACTAGACATTTTCAAAGATATTTCTCAACTCCAAAATTCTCTGATTTTTCACCCAAAAAGCAGAAAGAATGCTAAATGTCTCAGCTAAAAAATATATACATCAGGTCATTATCACTCCAGAAGCAATAATACGTATATATTCATTAATAAAAGTGGAACCTACACTTTAATGCCTTTAAAAGTTAATCCTGTGAAGTATAAACTATGTTGAGACATGTAAGGAAACATGGCTCTCTAAGCAGTCAAATATTCCTTTTTTTTTAATGTCATCCCCTATGAATTTCATAAATAGCAATCCTAGGCACGGAGTAACCATTTTTAAAAGTCTGGAGGGGATTCCATAATAACATTTAAATGCATTTACTGCTCAAACAATTTGATTGGATTATAAAATATTTAAAACTGCAGCTGTAGTTGTGATGTTTACTGTTGACTACTTTGATTTCAAGAATTTCATACCTAAAAGGTACAAGTTTATAAAAGTATTTATGTGTTACTGATCTGCAAAACTGGACAAGCCAAATGTTCTTAGATAATCAGGAGAAAGTTAGAATTTTTCTTTTTAATTCTTATAGCCTTTTCAAGATACAAATGATTAGATAACTTAAAATCAAATAACTGAAAATATATGAAAGTACTAAGCAGTAAAACATTACAATGTATATATATATATATATATATTAAAATATTAAACTATATATATATATGTGTGTGTGTATGCATATAAGTAGGTAGGTAGTAAATAGGTATATATTATGTGTTATATCACTTTAGGCCTTACTAGGTAACCTGAGAATATTTTGTAAACAGCTATCAGTGTTAGCTCTGAAGATCTCTTAAATGCTGTTGTCTTGATGGTGTTTGCTGAGATTAGGCACAAAGAAGCACAATAATTTATCTAAGAAAGCACAGAATCCAAGGGCCAGAATTTATCAGTTCAAGTAAATGTATATTTAAAAGTCTCTGTGAAAATACATTTTTTTTAAATGTAGTCATTAGTTATACTCATCCTCAGAGAGATCAGAGAATATGGAAAAAAAGAAGGTGAAAGCTGAAAAACAAACACAAAAACAAACAAACCATAAAAACAGATGACCAGATTTACTTTTTTTTTTTTACTAGCAGAAAAGGGGAAGGGGAAGGAGGAGGTGGGGGTAGGGGTGGGGGCAGTGATAGTAAAAAAAATAAAAGGTGATTGTATAAAGGAGCTGTTGTGAAGATCAAATAGAATAATATCTGTCAAGTGCTTAGCACAGTTCCTGGCACAAAATAGCTTTTTTTCCACCCTCCTACTGTCTTCTCCTTCCCTAATTAGTAATGGTAGCCAGAAATTGCTGACTATAGTCCACACCATAAACTCCTATTTACAACCCTGATTAATACAGTACCATTCCCTAATCCACACCCACCAAAAAAAAAAAAAACCCAAAAACAAAATATGAACAATGTATTGAGTGTTCTTATGGTTGGTTGGTTGTTGTGCTTTGTTCTTGAAGAGAACACTTTTCAACGCACCTTTTCTAGCCTTTTCCTTGCCTAGGAGGTGAGCGGTGTAGTCCTTCAAAAAGGCTGCTCGGACACTCAGGGCTACCAAATGCCACTGCTGCTTCAGTCCAGTGAAGATGACCCCTATGGACTGGGCCACCTGTGTGCAGGGTGGTGCCCATAGCTCCCAGCATATCTGTACCCACTGCTTTGTCACTTGCCAGCCCCAAAGGACTTTAAGGTAGATAAAAATGGTAAAATAGTGTGGGCAATGTCTTTAGATTTGTGCATAAATTGAAGTGAGGCACAGTTGCGCAAAGTTGTCAGCCTCACTTTGTCTTCCAGGGTCATCAGAGTCTAGTAGCAAGACAAAAGTCAAGACAACTAGTGACAGCTCCGAATGTAGTGATGATCTGGGCATTTTGATGTCTAACCAAGCTCTAAGTTCTCCACAGGGCCTGATTCAGCTGCCTTCGTGTTTGTTGGAACAAATTGTACTCTACCCATTCCACCAAGGGAAGTCTTCACATGCTTGTGCTTGAGATCCTCCAACTCAATGATAGTTTTAAGACCCCTCAGTTAACTCTCAGCCTGGTTTAGCCCATCCGTGGGAAAAGTTTACCAGGTTGTGGCTGCTGCTCATGCTATATCATTTCTTGGAGTCACAGATGAAAGTTGGGGAACCAGGTGGACACCAAAGGTAGAAAGCAGACCTCACATCAGGGGTTCTAGTATTCCCCGAATATACTCTATACTCCTTGTGGTTGGCTGTTGTCCTTTGTTCTCAAAGAGGACCAATCGCTATGTTGGAGTCAAGGTGCTTTAGAAGGTACTAGTGAAACCTTATAGGGGATTCCAAAATAAATCTAAAAAAAAAAAAACAACAACCTTTTAAGTACACAAGTTAACCCCACATAGGGTGGGGCGGGCAGAGCACAGCAAAGACATTATCATTGGCTTTGGGAAAGAGTGTTGGGTAAAGAGAGAATACCTGACGGGACCAGGGTGGCAAGAATTCCCTGCCATATGCCCCCTCCTAATGGTAATATATCAATGTCGTGGGGGTAACAAATATGGTGTTTCTAGCAGACCAACTCTGGAGCTCCGTCAGGTATTCTCTCTTTACCCAACACTCTTTCCCAAAGCCAATGATGTCTTTGCTGTGCTCTGCCCGCCCTGCCCTATGCTTACTCCCCATTATTCCTCTATAACCAGTTCTGGGGGCTATCAAGAAGGAGTGACTGAAATAGGCTAAGAGTTTCAAGAGTCATTTGTTTGAAAGTATGTTCATGATATATTCCACCAATTAGAGATTCATTTAGGTTGAAAGGATGCTTTTTAGAAATACACTCGAATTGAGTCAAATCTAGGGGTCATCTATGCCTCAATGTAAATTGTGTAGATTTGTAAATCTTAATAGATGCTAGTTGTTATTATTATTGTTGTTGCTGTTATTAATAGCATTATGCTTTGACCAGATCAGTACTTAAAGATAAGCTTTAATATCTACAAGTTCTAGTCAAGAAAGAAGATAAGAAAAGAGAGTGAAAGAAGGGGAGGGGAAAAGGGATACATTTAAGAGATATATGTCAGATTTCAATTTTCATCTACCGTTCTTCCTCTTGGTTTCCCTAAACTATTCCTTTTTTGAAATGAATACTCTTAGATTTTCACACTTTACACAGAGCCCATTTTTCAGGGATGTCTCTTCAATACTATTAATGTTGATCTGACAAGCACAAAGTATGTAGGTATTCTTTTAAAGGAGGGGTGGGGTGGAGGTGGCTTTGTTTTTACTATTTCATTGCCATATTTCCTCCCATCAACTTACTTGTACACCTTTGTCCTTAGTCAGCTATTTTAAACTCCTACAGAATTTAATTTTGAGCAATAGTAATCCAGATATTTCATACCTAGTCCATGGTAGCTCCCTGTACTTCCTCTTTTCTATTTTATTCTGAAAATTCTTACATCTTTTTTTTTATAAAGAATTGCCTTTGGCTCAATCTTCAGATACAATTGATGGGGGAAGGGAAGAGAAAGTGAAGATGGGATGGATGATTTCAAATGCTTTCTTGAGACTCGTAGGTTCCCTTCCACTTCTTATGGGATACAACACATGTGACTACTCAAAAATGAGACTGGCTCCCAGAACCCCCCAAGAAAATTAGTTGTAGTGCCTTATCATCACATCTATCCATGTCCTATTTATTTGTGATATGAATGGATTGAGTTCTGTGTAGACTAAGCAATATGATTTGGGAGCCTGAGTGATTGCAGAGGTGACTGTATACTTTGAGCCCTATTAACTGAAGTTGAAAATTAGACCACCAGATTTCAACTCTCCTGCAGTAATTAATTCCAGCATGTGAAGCTTAATTAGGGAAAAACAAAATACATCACAAAATGTCGAAAGGAAAAGCCACCAACTGATGACACAGGACTATTTAAATATATTGGAGAACTTTGTGCAGTATGTTAAGGCTAAAATTCCGCCAAAATTTACCCAGCTTTATTTTGTCTTCTTTTCCATTTCCTTGGCTCTTAACCATTCATTCTCAGTTCCTTGGCAAAAGAGACTGGGAGAGACCAGAAGGAGGAGTGGGGGAGTGGACAGCTCATGCTAATGCCACTCCTGATTCCATAATTTAAAAAAAATATTCCTACTTTGTGCTTTTAAAATATAGTTCATGTCTTATACTGAAAGTTACTCTGGCATATGGCTCAATTGGAAACATCATTTTTTTTCCTTCTTTGTAAAATGGCTTGCCTCTTACCGCTAAGTAATTTTCCATAATTTCCCTGTGATTTTATACCATGCTCCTTTAAAGATCTGTGCCATTTATATTGGAGAAATTCTTCTTTGTGACCTAGCCAAAATATTCATGATCATGGAGGTAAAAACAGATCTTTGTGAGTAGGTTTGAATACATCTGACCAGTTCCTTCAATAGGCATGGATGTCTCCAATTTTCTTTGCATCAAGACACGTGTATTCCCAGGGCCAAAGGACAAAGGATTCTCTTCTTTCCCCTCCTGTCCTCTCCTTGTCCAGTCAGGCAAATGTTTTAGAGGCTTTGCACAAGTCCTGCAGTGAAACTTAGATAAATACCTGGAAAGAAGAACTGAGGATATGATACCTTTATACAAGGTGGATTCACCAAACACGAAGAGATCCTATCCATTGAAAAATCCCAAATATTGGAGTTTGGAGACTCAGAAAGTAGTTTTGTACACAGTTGTATATAGTACTTTAATCCTCAAGACATCTTAGCTTTAACACTTGTAAAACCTAATGCAGATCTCAAGAGTCATGACTCTGTGAACTAATGCTAACCAAAATGAATCAGACATCTCCATTCATAGCATCAGAGATCTAGTATTGGGAAAGGAACTCAGGGACCAGCTACCCCAAACTTATCATTTTACAAATAAGGAAACTGAGGTCAATGGAGGTTGTCAAAACCACAAAGGTACGTAGCATTAGAGGTAGAATAGAGGTGACATTTGAACTTAGCTCCTCTGACTCTGGAGTCACATTAGATTCACTGTTTAGATTTTTTTTCCACTTGAGGACAATGGAGGCAGTAAAAAGATCTCTTAGAAAGAGATGATCTCTGTCAAGCACAAAATGGGAAAGAGATACAAAAATCTAAGATAGCAGTGAGACAGTAAAAAGTTTCTTCATTTATCCTTAAGAGAAAAAATAATAGATGTAAAATCATATTAACTGCTATTCTTGGTTGGCAATGAAGAGAAAGGTTTCTAGGAGAGCTTTTAAAAGTGACATTCGACTTCTAGGCTGTTATAATTCCTGAAGCCTGAGGCCGCTGTCAGTCACTTTTTCAAATTGAAGACTACCATAATAGTTCTCATTCTAGAGTCCACTCCCTGTCAATATGCATATTAGATACACTCACAGACACACACATACACACACTACATATTTATATACATATGTGCATAAAGAACTATGCATCCTCTGAAAATGTATAGATTGTAGAAATGCATTCACAATCAAAATCTATACCTCCCTAGATTCAGCACTTCTGAAAGACTGTGCAAGGTTGTATATTTCCCAAGCAAACTCTTCATTTGTTTTCCATTTCCCTTTTTAGACAGCTGGCTAAAGTCTACCAAGTCAAAGAATGAAGTTGTCTTTCATTTGGATATAGTTTATTAATGACAAAAACACTAATCCATTAATCAATTTAAAACAAGTTGGTAAATGAAAAAAAAATCATTCTCCTTTAGTAGCAGGATCACATGCATCTTAAAAGGGGGCCATTATCTCCATGGGTTTCTCAGCTGAAGTTAAAAATCTAAAAATGATTTTCATTCATTTCTCATTAATATGCAAAATTATTCAAATTAGATAGTAATTAACCATCTACTCAGTAGAAAACCTTTTCATGATAATTTATGATAAACTCAGTTGCAGCTTTGATTGAGATTGATTTTTGGTGTTGAGAAGCTACCATGAATACAAAAAAGCACCTGAAAAAATATTTTTAAACACCTAACTTACTGCTCAACTAATTACATGGTAACCATGTTCCAAAGAGAGGCCCATAGGCAAAATACCAGAGCGGAATGAAACAGGCACAACCTCTCTTACTTACCTTTGTACTAAATCTCATCTCATAGCACAATTTCCTTCAGATCTCCCAGCTTAGCTTATTTATACTTTTCAAAGCTTATCATTGTTTAATTCATCCAACTGATACACTCCAGCCGAGGCTTCCTGGATAATAAAGGATTTCAGTAAGAAAAAGGCTATTGAAAAATTTAAATATTCTTGAGATCAATTGATTTTGCAGGGTAGTTTGCTCAGCGAAATCACTATGATTTGTAAACAGACTTCAGTTTTATTTTCTGCAGATGGTAAAAGAAGCTCACTAGACGAGAGGGTTATTATCATGTGCATGTCATGCTAATGGAAGGCATTTTCAGTCTTAGCAACAAAAGCTGAAGTTGACTGTTGGTGACCATAGGGTCCTCTATTAGATCTAAATACTGGAGAGTATAATTCAGAAGTGTGACTCCCTAGGGGTAGTCAAAGCATGAGAAAAAGTTAGTGACCTTCTACTGCTAGCATTAAAAAAAAGAAAAATATCTACTATATTTTAGTACCAATTAGTAGTGGAGTTAAAGAAAGAATCATAGGCATTGGTATTTTTAAAAAATTAGATATCCTCTAGTTTGATTCCTTCAGATGAAAGAGTAATTTCATAGAAGGAAAATGACTTGACCTAAGTCACACAGAGAATTAGTATCAGAATCTAAACCCAAGACTTAGGATTCCAAGTGAACTTTGGGACAGTTCCTATAGTAATAAATATTAGAGGCATGAGTCAAAAGAGCACTGGTTCTGGGGTTAATGGACTTGGGTTCAAATCCTACCTCTGATATCTACTACCTGTGTGACCTTGGGAAATAACTTTTCTCATCTATCCATTGAGGAGGAGAAAGGTAGTCTAGATGGCTTCTGTGAACTCTTCTTGCTCTAGATCTAAGACTATTTTTTTTAAACTCCATTTGACTTAAGTTGGGACTCTGCAGCTAAATGGACCAACCATTGGAAGATCTGCTTCTGATGTATGGGTATTTGGATTTAGTTGTGAAGGCAACTAAAAAAATCGAAAAATGAAAAAGTCAGTCTGGTCATTTCATGTACTCACTGCCAAAATGTGATTGGTTGTATGGTAATTCAGTCTATTGCTTAGCAATTAGTAAAGAAAATCCCAAGTTACAGAAATCCAGTCATTAGAGACATTGCTGACTAGAAAAGATGTCTTTGAGCATCACAAGCAAAGGAGAGGTCATTTGGGCAAAAGTTATGGTGATTTTCAGCAATAGCAACTACAACACAACTTAAACATGAACTGAGTAGTTGGAGCTGCTGAATTATGCAGTTATGAATGATGAATTATGAGTTAGATCCTGAATGACCTAAGAAAGAAAGACCTTTCTTAGGTCTACGTTGCCTAATGTGTACAAAAACATCCAATCTGTGTTGGCTTATGTGATATTTTGCCTCAGTATCCCTTAACATCTTTTCCAGAATTTTTTCCAAAGTTCTTTTCCAGGCAATCAGTCAACAAGCATTCATTAAGAGCCTACTCTGTGTCCGGCACTGTGCTAAGCACTGAGAATATAAAGACAGGCAAAAACCAGTCTCTGTTCTCAAGGAGTTTATCATGTAATGAAGAAAACAATGTGCAAGTAGCTATGTACAAACAAGCTCTAAACAGGACAAATTGGAGATGATCTCATAGGGAAAGCACTAAAACGAAGGCCAACTGGGAAAGGCTTTTTTGCAGAAGTGCCACTTTAGCTGAGATCTGAGTGAAGTCTGAGAAATAAAGATGAGGAGGAAAAGAATTATAGATATGAAGAACAGCCAGTGAAAATGGATGAAGTCTAGAGAAGCAGTCATGTTGGAGGAACAGCAAGGGTGCAGGTGTCACTGAATGAACAATAGAGTACATGGTGAGGGCTAATACAGTCACTGTAATTTACTGAATGGGGGTGATGGTAACAGAGTCAGACCTATGCTTAAGGAAGATAAGTTTGACAACTAAATGGAGGATAGACTGGAATGGGGAGAAACTTGAATGCATCATTGGCTCCAGATTCCTAGAAACTGGTCAGATTTCTCCAGGTATGAGATTTCCAGAGATGGGCAAGAAAGCCATCACTGGAAGAGAAGACTAAGAGCAAGACAGAGATTGTCCTTGGCTAACAGCTAGGTGGTGTAGGGGATAGAATGAAAGGCCTAGAGTTAGGAAGACTTGAGTTCAAATTTATCCTCTGACATTAGCTTAGGTAAGTCACACAATATCTGACTGCCTCAGTTTCTTCAAATATAAAATGGGAAATCATAATAGCACCTATCTCCCAGGGTCATTTGGAATATTAAATTAGATAATATTTGTAAAGTTCTTAGCACAGTACCTAGCACATAGTAGGTCATTAATAAATGTTTGCTCCCTTTCCCCTTATACCTTCCCTACCAACTTCCATTGCTTTCTTACTTCATCAGAAAAGCACAAGCCGGGGTGGCCAGGTAGCACAGAGAGTAAGATCACCGGCCCCAGAGTCGGGATGACCTGGGATCGAATCCGGGCTCAGACACTTAGCACCCACCCAGAAACACCTGGCCTGTAACCTTGTGCAAGTTACTTAACCCCAATTGCTTTAAAAAAAAAAAAAAGAAAAGAAAAGCACAAGCCGTTCTGAAGGACATAGAGTGAAGAGGTGGTGCCCTTATATCATACACCCCCAATGGTCTTCCTGAGTGGAGGTCCCTGGCATGGGGAGAAGATGTAATATAGTGAAATTACTTTTAAATCTTACTAATAATTTCCCCAAGAATATGCAAAAAGGAGTTTCAGAATAATCAGCACAACTTAAACATTTGGCAAATGAGAAAAAAAATTAAAAGCACTGAAGTCACTGACTGTGATAAAGATGAGGAATTTGGATACAAGAAAACAACATTGTGAAGAATATTTTTCTTAAGTGGCTATATAGGATTTGCTGAAATGTTTGATGTTTGAAGCATCCTGCCAGTCCCCATAGGGTGCAGTAAGTAACTGCCTTGGATGCTATGCATGAACATTAATTCTGATATGATCCTAAAACAAGAGAATTTGCCATAAGCTATGAGTTTCAATGATTTATTTTTTACAATAACCCCTCCTTTCTGTTTCCTGGTCAGTGTTCTGGATGATTGTTCCATTTAGCGCCTATTTTTTAGTTTGTTTCTTTTGCTCCAAGACTATTTTACATTTTCCTGTACTGAACTGCATTTGCCATCTGCTGATCCAATTACTTATACAATCCAAAGCCTTTGGAGTCTGATTGTTTTGTTCCTCATTATTTGCTCTGCCTCCAGTTTTAGTATCTTCTGTAAACTCTAAAATTTTGTTTTCAATACCTCATCTAAATTACTTATATACAATACAACCCAATTAGCTCTAACTTGGGTTTTCTAAAGGATACTCGCATCTATGGGGATTTAGTTTAGCTGAGTGGATTTGGAACCTGAGGGATGGCTGATAATTCCTTCACCTAAGACCAGCTGATTTAACAGAATAAGCTTATCAAGCATTCAATTTAGAAGAAAAGGAAATGGATAGTGGGAAAATTGTAGATTCTGCTGTGTCCATCAATAGCACCATCATTACTGCCATCTTGGTTGTTATCTTGCTACTACCAAGCTCCCACAATGAGTTCTCAAGTTACTTATAGCTTAAGGGGCAGACAACCAAAATAACATTTTCTCCTTGATGCATCCCCATAGTCAGTCTGGGCAGCCCTTCTCTGGGGATGGTGGACTAATAAACTTAAGCAGAATAACAGAGTTGGCAGCCCTAGGCTCAATCAGGAAAATAGCTTCATCACCACATACAAGCTGTCCTCCATAACTAGAATATGCTCTCCCTTCACCCCTACCTCTTCAAATCCTAAGCTTCCCTTAAGGCTTAGCTCAGGTCTTCCCTCGCCAGTGAAGTCTTCTTTCCCTAGTTCCTAGTGCTCTTCCACTTCTCAAATTATCTTGTGTTTGCTTCTCTGGTTGGGTGCTCTATTCCCTGGTAGAATATAAACTCCAAGAGCATGGAAACTATTCTTGTTTTTGTATCCTCAGCAACTAGCACAGTGCCTTGCATGTAATCAATGCAATCATTTTCATTGAATGGAATTCATTCATTCATATCATAGCCCCCAAATCTGGTATAAGGAGTTCCTGGGGTCTAGAAAAGAACAAGTCTCAACCCTTAAAAAACAAATATGGACATCCTATACTCAGCACAATAAAGGTACAAGGAGCAAAAATCCAAGTATCTCCACATGGAAAATATAACACTTAACCATCCTTCTAGGCAACTTGATTTTTCCACCTTCACCCTTACCATATACACCCTTTCAAGTCATTCTGATTATACTACTTCATACCTGCTACCTTACCCTACTCCCACCCAATTACCCTGGCTAGCTGTAGATTTGGCACAAGCTTCACTACAATTGACCTCTAAACTCTACGTGACCCCTAAGTGCACACACACACACACACACACACACACACACACACACACACACACAC
>NW_027187358.1:24856665-24869852 GCF_028583685.1 Petaurus breviceps papuanus
CACACACACACACACACACACACACACACACACACACACACACACACACCTTAAGCCCTGAAGAAGTATTATCAGGAAATATTCAATATGCTGCACAAAGATATTACATGTATACACTTCTGCTCCTCCCTACTGAAGTATCTAATCTTTCTTACTAACAGAAATGTCTATTGGAGAAATATCCAGTTAGGATTGCTTTTCTAAATTTAAATTTTTTCTTGCTCTTAATGTAATTTTATTTTAGTGATTTATATGTTGATTTTTATACATTAAGGCTTTAAACACTAATTTAACCTTTATAAATGGAAATATGTTTTAATACTTCAAGGGAGCTATGCATGATCTTACTGAAGATGAGATCTATGATCTCATGAATATGCTTTATATAGGTGTAAATTGCAATCCACGTCTTCTTATCCATTGTGATTCTTGTCTATTTTCTTCCATGAATGTTCCATAGTGGATCTATCCAATATGCTAGAGTCCTTCCTCTGGGTCTTTTAATATTTCATAGTTATGAATGCAAATGCAGTTTTCCAAATACCACTGCAATTGAGCTATCCATCTGTTATCCTTCCCTCTCACTATGTGACCATCCAATCTCTTTTTCCAGTTATTCACATATTTGATAATTATTTTTATACTATTTCAATACTTAGTGAAGCAGAATACAGCCTTAAAGGTTCTCTTCCAACAAGTCGTCCCTAATGCATATGTTAAAATCATATAATATTCCTAGAATGATGCAATGACAATTTTTTTCAAGTATCCTTTTATTGTTATGAAGCAAAATTTAAAACAGAGGGATGTATAACTTAACAAAGGTATTCCCAACTGTCACAGAGGATGTTAAAGAAAAATCTAAATAGGAAAGATGGGAATATTCTAGTGTTTCTATGGTTCTGGATACACGGCAAATATTCAATAAATATGGGCAGGAAGAGTATTTGGTTTCCTTGAAGTTCACTGTTCATAGAAACTTAATAGGTTGCTAACTTTAATTCTTAGGAAATAAATAATTTTTACATAGTTATTACTGTTCATAAACAAATGAGAGTTTTGCTAGCTTAGGAAAAGAATGGCCAATAGATAACATACCTAAGCAGGGTAGTGCAGCAGAACTGGATTTGAACTCAGAGATGCTGAATTTAAAGTCAAAGGAACTAGGTTGGGATCCAGCCTTTGCCATTTACCTTTACTTACTTATCTGACTTCAGGCAAATCATTTCACCTCTCTTTACTTCATTTTCCTCATCCTTGAAATGAAATGAAAAATGCACATTAAAACAACTTTGAGTTTTCACCTCATACTCAGAGAATTGGTATGGATACCAAAGGACAGAAATAGACATGTTAGAGGAACTATAGGAAGACAGTCATTCTAATACACTGTTAGTATAATTATAACTTGGACCAACTATTCTGGAAAATAATCTAGAATAATGAAAAGAAGTAATTAAAGTGCCCATACCCTTTGATCCAAAGATCCCACTGCTAGATATATATTCTAAAGAGGACAAAGTCATAAAAAAAAGATCTCATCTACACCAAAATGTTGGTAGCAATACGTTTTGTGATAGCAAAAAGATAAAAAGCAAATATGGGCCCATCAGTTGCAGAATGACTAAAGAAATTATGGTGTTAATGGATGTCATGAATATTATGGTTCTATAAGAAACAGTGAATGTGAGTAATTCAGTTAAAAAACATGGAAGATCTTGTATATGATATAGATTGATATAAGTAGAACCATGAAACAATATCACGATGAATACAATAATATGATGTAAATAAAAAGAATAATGTGAAATAAACTGAGTACCATGTAACTATAATGACTAACCTTGGCCTCAGTGACAAGATAAGACAACATACCTTCCTCCTTTTGCTGGAGAGGCAGGAGAATAGGGATTCTGGATGTTGCATACACTATCAGTTCCAATTGCTGTGTCAGTTGGTATTGTTTAACTCTTGTTGCTATTGAAATTTAAAAAATAAATAAATAAAAGGAGGAAAGCAGTAGAATTAAGAGATATTCAGGAAGACTTCCTATTTCTTGTCTAGTCATTTTTAGTTGTGTCTGATTCTTCATGACCCCACTTGGAGTTTTCTTGGCAGTGATACTGCAGTGGTTTGCCATTTTCTTCTCCAACTCATTTTACAGATGAGGAAACTGAGGCAAACAGGGTTAAGTGACTTTCCCAGGGTCAACAGTTAGTAAGTGTCTGAAGCCTGATTTGAACTCAGGAAGATGAGTTTTCCCAACTCCAAGCCTGGCACTCTATCTAAGATATTGTGTCACTCAGCTCCTTCAAAAACTTCCTATAGAAAGTGGAATTTTAGTTGAGACTTAAAGAAAGTCTGGGAGGTCAATAGTCAGTGTGGAAGAGAGATAACATTCCAGGAATAGAGGACAGTCAGAGGAAATGCCTAGAGCCAAGAGGCGGAATATCTTGTTTGTGGAACAAAAATGCCAGTGTCACTGGATCAAAGAGTATGTGACTGACAATAAGGCATAAGAAGACTGGAAAGGCAGAAGGGAGCTAGATTATGAAGATCTTTAAATGTCAAATGGATCATTTTGTGTTCGATCATGGTGGTAAAAAGGAGCCACTGAGGTTTATTAAATAAGGGAGTGATATAGTTGGACCTGTGTGCTAGGAAAACTATCTTTATGGCTGAATGGAGGATAGATTGGAGTGGGGATAAATAAGGCAGACAGACCCACTAGGAGGCTATTTTAATTATTCACGTGTGAGGTTTAAAGGGCCTGCAATAAAATGCTAGCAGTAAGAGAGGAGAGAAGGGACCATACTTGAAAGATATAAAGAGGTAAAAGATGAAAGAAGTAAAATAGACAGGCCTTGTCAACAAAATGGGGAGAGTGAAAAATCAAGGATAACTCATAGGTCATGACCTGAGGGACTGGGAATATAGTGTTGCCCCCCATAGTAGGAAATTAAAGGTTTTAGAAGGAAAGATAATGAGTTCTGTTTGGGACATGCTGAGTTTAAGATATTTGCTGGGGCAAATGGCCTTAATTTTTCTGTAAAACATGAGGTAAAGATCTCAGCTGAGAAGGCGGGAGAAGAAAAGATTTGCAACAGTTGATGTGGAGACTGACAGGGTGAGTTGATATAGTATAGTAGGATTGGGGAAGTATAGTAGGATTGCCTAGCAGCAGTGAGGGCCAAGTTGATGCTATGTAACATACATTTGTAGCTGACCCAGTCAGAATGGTTGTGTGATTCTTTCCACCTTTTGTTTGGCAGCACAAGACAGCAAATGTTGGGAACGATTGAAGACTGAGGCTTGGCAGAGCATAATCAGAGATATGAAAGGGTGGGTAGAGATCAAAAAGAGGAGCATAGTATGGATCTGAATTGGTTCACCAAGGGATAAAGGTTGGAAAAAGAGGAAAAAGTGGTTAGTGCAAGGTAAAAAAAAAAAAAAAACAGGAAAAGAAGTGAGGAGTAAAGGGACTGAGGTTACGGTGCAGATGAAGAAGAGTTTTGTTAGGGAAGGCAGAGTGAGGGCTGAAAAACCTTCAAGTTATAGTTAAATAAAGGGAATTTCAGAATTCTTGAACATGGATGTGGTACATTTGTGGGGGAGAGCAAGATCAAAGGTATGACCATTTTCTTGTGTGGCTGCGGTCAGCTAGAGGAGAGCATGTGAAGTGAGTAGCTTGAGGAATTGAGTGGTTGGGAAATTTGAGGAAAAACCAGTATGTATATTGAAGTTTCCTAGTATAAGGGTAGAAGCTAGGGAAGAGAGAAAAAGTATGAGCTATGTACACAGTTCATTGAGGAAGAGAAATGACCTGGGAATCTATAGACGATAGCTACCAAGGTTTTGATTGCAGGGTGGATCTGAATAGTATGAATGTCAAAGGAAGAGAGGTTACCGAGTGATGGAGGAAAGGGGATAACCTAAAAGTGGCAATAGGGAACAAGGAATAATCTAGTCTCCCCACCTCAACCAGTGAGCCAAGGGGAAGGAATGAAGGTGTAACCAGCACTGGAAAAGGTGGCCAGGGAGACTGTGCCATCAGGGGGAGTCGCATTTCTATAACAGTTCATGGGTAGAAGGAGCAGGAGAAGAAAAGATTAAGGATGAAGGCAAGCCATCAATAAAACTTAGAATACACGCTTTGTGGAGACTTTGCTCTAAGCTAAAATTGGGTTGAACAGGTTTACTTTTGGTACTGCCACATTCACTGTGGTATAGCAGGCATATATATACGGCTTTAAGGTTGACAAAGCACTTTGCAAATATCTCATTTGAGCCCTACCATAGCCTTGGGAACTAGGTGCTATTGTTTTCCCCATTTTACAGAAGAGGAAACAGAGACATATAGAGTTTCAGTGGCTTGTACAGGGTCACACAGCTAAGGAAGTGTCTGAAGTAGGATTTGAAATAGGGTTTTCCCAACTCCAAAGCCAGCACTCTAATGTACCACCTAACTGCCTCATGCCATTTATTCATGGCACCACCAATTTGGCATTTGCCCTATTCTTCTAGATGTTACCAGTTATTATGTGTATATCCTGTTTAATTAACTACAATATTAGCACCTCAAAGGATATCTCTTGCATCTCTTTAAATCCCAAGTCTTAACCCAATAATCTCACACAGCCATTGCTTCAGTAAAGATTTACTGAGAATGATGATGGTGAGCTTGATACTCTCAATACATCATAAACTATGCCTTTTTGAAGCTGATTCTTTAAGGGTAGAAGATGATACACCATTAAAGTGATGATAACTTGATAGTGTCTAGCAGAGTGTCTGCTACATAATAGATGCCTTCTATAAAGCTTGTTTCCTTCCTTCCTATATCTAGCCAAACCCAGATCACTAATCCATACTTCACATGCTCTCCAATCATACCCCCAAACCACTTTGCCATCTATCCTCCCATCACCCTACCTCATTTTTCATCTGTATCTCCAAAAATAACAATAAAAGCAACACTACCACTTGCTTCTGAAAAGGGTATGTCAACCTATCAATTAACTCACCATCCCTTTGATTTACTAGACTGAAACAACCTTGGTCATGATCCTTGTATATGTGCTGTGTCTTCCTATTAGAATATAAGTTCCTTGAGGGCATGAACTATCTCACTTTTCAATACTTGTATCCCCAACACTTAGTACAGTATATTGTACATAATACATACTTAATAAATGCTTTTTCATTCATTCACTCAATCACCCACTTTAATATCACGGTATGGAAAAAAAGTCATCAACTAGATGTTCACATTTAGATCTCTTATATCATCCACCTCTGACCTTGGTTTCAAGAAACTAACCTATTTTTTAGCTGTTTCTTCCTATACCTTTCTTTTTCCATTTCTAGCTTGATAGCAGCCTTTCTCTCCTCCTGGTGATTTCTATCCCAAACATAGGCAGTCTTGATTGACTTGTCTCCCTGCTAGGATTCCTCATCCAGTGGATGGGGTGAAATGAGGCCTGAATATTAGTAGAAGCTCTGGATTCTGGGTAATCAGAATAGTTCAAGACCAAAGAACAGAGCCAGAATGAAAGTTTGTCAGTCAACAAGCATTTATGAAATATCTGTTTTATGCCAGGCATTTTGCCAAGTGCTTGATACAGAAATAACTCTTCTTCTTGGGGAGTTCCCTGTGGGCAACAAAGCTCATGAGTTGCTTCTGTATCAGTTCTATTTGTTTTGTTCCACTGAGCTTGTGGTGTGGTATACGTGGAATAGCATTGGCAGTTAAGTGATAAAGCAGTGGTGGCAAAAACGGCAGGTAAGCTAAGAGAGAAGTGAAAAATTATTTGGGTCCTACTAGATAACACATGCATTTGGCTAATCCTATTAGTCTCATAGGCTAAAATCAATACTCTCAAAAACAACCATGCATCACTTTTCTCTCTTCTCCATTTGGTGCCCTTTACTCTACAGAACTCATTTGCCATGAATGATTTCTGGATTTCAATAGTCTTTCATTGCATCTTCCAAATTATGTGTAGTTTTTATATGCAAATACATATCGATCCCCTTAAAATCGATTTTGTTACCACTTTTTCTATAGGGCTTCATTTCTATTTCAACCCTGGTGACATTTTGATTCCTATAACATCTTCAGATACATCTTGATAGAGCCAGCTAGTTCATTACTATACATGCTTATTACAGACACATTCAGTACCTAGTTACAAACTGCCAAAACTGTACCTACCAAATATAATACCAGCACCTTGGGGTCAGACCCAAGTACCCTGGTTCCCTCCCAACATAGCTCGTCAGGCATGGCCCCTGGAGAGAATCCTTCTCATCAGAGAACGTTGATGTAGAAACTTAACCTATCCATGGCCTATGGCTTCATCCCGTGACAAAACACACAGATGCATTCTAGGAAGAGAACATTTGGGAACAGAATTTCTGGAAGAGTTAGTGGGAGAGATTCTATATTATAGAATAACTCAATTCATACTGGGTGCCATGAACTGGAGAATAACTTAGTGGTCCAGACTTCAGAGCTGATTATTGTAGGACAATAATAATCTATAGCAAAAAAAAAACCTTGCACTATTTATCTTTATCATTACTCCCATAGGAACATCTACTGCTTCACTCTCTTCAAGTGGTTACCAAGTTCTGCATTAGAGAAGAGAACTTCACCCAAGCTTAGAAGGGTATTGCCTGGCACCTAGAGCATAAATAGTTGAGCTCCTAACCATGTTCTATGCCATTCTTTGCATATAAAGATTGTGAACTGGAAAAAAAGATAAAAAATAAAAACAAAAACCAGGTGTGACTGGCATAGTCATGGCTCCCAGGATACATTTACACTAAAGCTTAACTGACTAGGAGGTCAAGCATTTCCTTCCCCTCTCCAGCTGCTTGCTTTCTGTGCCACTGTGAAAGTTAACTTCCCTAGGTCTCTGCCCCTCATTCCTCATTCATTTATTAGGCAACTCACAAAATAACCTGACTTTAGTGTCCAAACTACACCATTGCCTTGCTCCATGGGTGATGAGACAGTCACCTTTAAAACTCTATTAAAGTTAGGAGTTTTCCATTAATTCTAGCAGCCTTTTGGCTTATCCTTCATAATCTTTCTTGACTACAGTCACATCCATGTCAGATAAGTATAAAATTGGGGGCAGCATTCTTTTCAAAAAGATTTTTGGCTTTTTCTTTGGACTTACTTGGGGCCTAGGAGCAGAGTTCACAGCTTATTTCATATCTGAGCCATTAGCTTTTCCTTGGACCTGGGGACAGTTTAGGGGGGCTGGAAGAGACCTATGCTTTAAGTAGATTTTCTAGTAATGGTAATGGGAAGAAGAAAATAATTCATACTCTAACCTAACTTCAACCGCACAACCAAGAACATGCATTTGCAAGAGACAGGATGGGATGGTCTTTGGTCATGAAATTGAATGAAGCAAACTATCTGCCTCAGCATTAAACCTCAGTCGCATCCTGCTCTCACCATCAGAGCTCACCAGGCACAAACCTGATTTTAATATTTCCATATTCCAAGGACTGGTCATTTTTTCAGTGAAAATACTTCTGTAGTTGAATATTTCATTCTCTAGAAATGAGCATCTCCATACTTTTGAAGGCAATTTCTTTCCCAACAGATACACAAACTATGACCAGACCTAGTCATGACATTTTGTCAGTTTGGTAAAACCTGCCAGACCTCACACTTCGCTGCCTTGACCTTTGAGGACTCATGCTCACCTCTAAGCCCCTCCAAGGCATCAGAATAAGACTTCAGTGGAGGACTCATAGACAGACCTAACTAATACATCCTCAGTGCCCTTTTACGTGATTGGTTACTCAGCATGCTTTACAGATAAACTGTCTGTATGATCTTTGTCTCCATGTCTCTACATTAATTGTTTATTTTGATGCTCCTTACTAATTGCTTCTAAAAGCTGAAATTCACATTAAATACTTAATCACCGTCTCTTCCGGTAAAGGAGAGTTGAAGTGCTTGGATTTTTCCCCCCCATTACTAGCGGTAGGAATAGGGTAGAACTCTGGAGAAGTCTGAACTTCTCAGAACCAAGCATCCAGGGTTTTCAGACTTCCTGGAGCTGTCAAAGACAATAAGTGGGCACAACACCCAAGTTTCAATGTTGCAAAACACATTAATGGTGACATGCATATGCTATACTATGTTTAACACTCAAGTCTAAAGTAATCCAGATATTATGCAATGCACAGGGCAGGAGGGCCACACTGGACACGTGCTATGTTTTAATTTAACTTGGTTTGACCTTCCATGAGCACTTGAAATGATTTTTTTAACCACTTGTTTTGGAAACATATGTGTTTCATATTAAAGAAGGAAAAGGGATCCTGAATCTGGTCTTTTTCTTATTATAAAGTCATTTCTCAAATCACCTTTCTGACACATTTGTCCATATTGATTAGATGCTTTTAGACTGACATTGTCCAACCTGTCTAAATCTATCAATTGTTCAGCTGTTGATGCCCAACTCCCTGGATACTTTTGCTTCTAACACTATGGCATGAATATTATTCATAAAGACTTTTTGCTAAAGAGATCAATAATTATGTACATATTAAATTTGCCTTATTGCAGTTAACGGGTGCCCTTTAGCTGGCCACCGATTATACTCTTTTCCTTATGCCTCCATAGATTGTAAACATTTCATTAGCAACATTTAGAGTGTACACACTAGATACCATATCCCCCAGAGTCTATATGTGAGTTATTAGGAACTTGTTCTGTATTAGTGTAAGTACATATTCCCCATAGTTTTCATGGTATTTCCATTTCGGGTGCCACAAACTTTACCATTAAATATGCTTTACCTACTTAAAAACTGTTTTGTGGGGATGGCATGTCTTAATTGTTCCCAAGACAATGGATAATACATGATTGTGATAGGCCTTTGGTCAAACTAATAGGCAAGCAAGTTGCTTCCTGGCTTCAGCTGATTTCACTGTACTAATGTAGTAAACGGCACTCTGCAACAACAAAAAATCGTTAAAAAGGGAGGGGAAAAAATTAAAGTCCCAAATAGCCTGGGTGTGTTTGCTTGTTTGTTTGTTTGTTTGTTTTAACAAATAAAGGTAGAAGCTGAATCCATCCGACCAAGGAGCTGCAAGACTTCCATTGTCTTCTAGACTTTAAAATGTCTTTTCATACACAGGATCTAAGGAGCATAGGAGTCCATTCTCCAAAGCAACCACTCTGGGCATAAAAATGATTCAGACAGAAACAAAATCAGCTAGTTTCCCTCACATGTTACACAGTTGTGCATGCAAAACAGGTAATGGTGTATTTTGCACTAGCAATTACCTTTCTTGCACCTGTGTATGCCTGTTTTGCATATAGGAATAGGTCTCCTGCTTTGTACATTTGAACCCATCAGCTCTATTTCCTTGGGAGAACTTCCCAATGAGTCTATTAAATGTCGTTTTAAAACAAAAACAACAGGGTATTCTTTGTGGTGGGGTTTTGCGTGATTTTTTTCCCCATATCTACAGAATTGATGCTAACTTCATTTGATTTTAACTACTGTGCCCTACACTGCTGTGTTCAGTGATATAAAATATTTCATTTTGGTTTTATGACATAAATGTCTAAATGTCCTGCTGCTGAGATGTATCAATCAAATCAAAGGTTCAAATTTAATATTATCCAGGTGCCAGGATGAGAGGGAAAATGATACTTCAGTTCACAGTCAACCGGTACAGAATGTCTTCACAGTCAATAACAGACTTCTGCATATACCTCTTGCAAATCCATTACTTCAGGGTTCATAAAGTGGAACACAGCACTTATGACAATGCTGTGGAATTTTTTTTTAGTCCATAAAAAATGTTGCTTGCACAGGAAAGGCAAAAAAATAAAAATAAACTCAATTTTTCATAGGATCAGCTTTAGATGGGCATTTCAAACAATTAAAATCTTCAGTGTTTCAAGGACAGTTCACAGCTACTGATGAACTGAAATAACCCATGGAATTCATTTTTATAAGCCCAGTGGAAATAGTGGCTAGTCATCCTAAGGCCATCAAACTGAATGCTCCAGTGCTTTGCCCTGGCCCGCTAAACACCATTAAATATCCAAAGATGTATACCAGGTATGGTGTAGGGTAGGAATCAGCTCAAGATAACATGTAGTAATAGTCATTTGAAATAGGACCGTTGATGGCAGTAGTATCCAAAAGGATCTGGGGAATAATTCTTGATATGAGGACACAAGAACTGCCTGTTCTTCTACCCTAACATAAGGTGCCACAGGTGGGTGGGATGCTAATAGCCCAAAGTAGCAGAGGATAACTATAAACTGGCCCTCTGATTTGGGAGATGGCTATTAAGTTACATAAGGTCCCACAGTGGATGGAGGGAGCCTGAAGTCAAAAAGATGTATTTTCCTAAGTTCAAATCTAGCCTCAGACACTTACCAGCTATATGACTATGGGCAAGTCACTTAACCCTGTTTGCCTCAGTTTCCTCAACTGTAGAATAAGTTGGAGGAGGAAATGGCAAACCACTCCAGTATGCCCAGAAAACCCCGAATAGGGTCATAAAGATTTGGACAACTGAAAAATGACTGAATGACAACAATTAAGCTACATAGTGATGAATAAATTTAAGCTTGCAAGAGTAGTCATTAGCAAGAAGCACTAAGCAGGATGGTATAGTTCAGTGCTATTAAACTCAAATAGAAATAGGGCCCACTAAACCATACATAAGGATCCCTAAATGGCTACATATTGAGTTAGTTTTAAAATATACCTTTTTCCATTTTCTTGTATTTTTATCTATTTTGTCAAATATTTCCCAATCACCTTTTCATCTGGTTCCAGCAGCAGTGGGGAGTATTTGTAGGCTCTGTGGGCTACCAATTTAATACCTCTCATGTAGTGGAAAGCCTGTTGGACATAGGGCCAGTTAGACCTGTGTTCTAATACCTCAGGTACTGATTAGTGGTGTGACCTTAGGTAAGTCACTCAAACTCTCTAAGCCTCAGTTTTCTCATCTGTATAATAAATAGGATGAATCTGATGATCTCCAAGGTCCCCTACAACTCCAAATCAATGATCCTGCCATCCTCTGTGCTTCTATAAACTGCATGGTAATTGTTGTGACCTTGTGCACAAAGAGGAAGGAGTAACTTGAACACAACATGTCCTATGGTTTGAAAAAACAAGTATGTCTAACCTTACCCAATCACTTCACAAATTTGAGTGGGCTCCTAAGGCTTCTCATGATACCAGTAGCTATAGGCCTGGAGCAGATAAAAGAGGCTGTCTACATCTAAACAAAATTAAATCGATTGACAAGTATTCATTACTATATGCAAGGTATGATATGCTAAAGACACAAACACAAAGGAAAGAGAATAAGCATTCATTTAGCACCTACTATGTGCTAGTCACTTCACAAATACCTTTGAATTTGATCCTCACAACAACCCTGTGAGATAGGTGCTATAATTATCACCCCTGCTTTATAGTTCAGGAAACTGAGGCAGACAGACATTAAATGACTTGCCCAGGTTCACACAGACTGTTAAATATCTGAGGTGGGATTTTTAGTTCAGTTCTTGCTGACTCTGGACACGGGACTCCATCTACTGAAGCAAACAGTACCTGCCCTCCAGGAACTTACATTCTTCTTTGGCACAATACCATCTTTTTGCTATTTCTCTGATACTTGCTTTCCTTACATCTGTAGATCTATGAGGACTAATCTCAAATATGCCACTAATTGGCTGTTACTTCTTACTACTTTAAGGCTAGTCTAAGAATCCCAGCAGAGGAACAGTTGTGAGTAGGTGGTAAGGGCACATAGCTACTCATAGCTGCCAATTAGTCCCTAAGCTTATTTAAGACACGTCGGGGTGTCTTACCATTGCTGGTATTTGTAAGAAGTGTAATAGAAACTAGCCTGTGGGTGTGTGGAAAGAGCTTCCAGAAGAAGAGTGTTTTGGAGAAAAACAGTGATTCAAGAGAGTTGAGTCAGTGTGCAGAAAAATAGTATGAATGAGAAGGAAATAGAGGTTCAGCTCAGTTCAATTTCAACAAGCTTTTATCAGGTGCCCAAATAGGATAGTGCTAATACTGTATTCAAGGAGCTAATATCCTACTAGGCCAAGGGTTCTTAACCTTTTTTTGGCAGTCTCATGAAACCTATGGATTCTTTCTCAAGATAATGTTTTTAAATACATAAAATAAAATACATAGGATTACAAAGGAAACCAATAACATTGAAATACAATTATCAAGTTATTTTTGTTTTAAGTTCATGGACCACCAGGCTAAGAACCTGTGTATTAGAGGAATGAACGGAAATCAATTCCATGTGTGTAAGAAAGTGTGTTGGTGGGTTGGTTTGCACATTATTATGTGTTAATGCTGGAAAAATGAGAACTTTTAAGTTTGGAGTGACCCTAGCACATATGTGGGATTCACCACAAGAAGAGTCCAAAAGGAGGTGTTCTCTGTGCCGGTGTCTCCAAGTCCCAAGACCAGTATTGGGGAACAAGGATGAAAAACTAATAATCAGTTTTGATCTTGTACTACTGATCGCTTCCCAGGTTTCCTTCAAATCTTCACTAAAGTCACACCTTCTACACCAAGCCTTTCCTAGTTCTTTTCAACTTCTCTCTGAGACTGTGCTTAACTGATTCCATATGTGTCTTGTTTGTATATAGCTGTTAGCATGTTGTCTCTCCCATTAGACTGTGAGCTCCTTGTGAGCAGGGACTGTTTTCACTTTTCATTTCATCCCTTACACTTATTAAAGTGTCTAACACATAGTAGGGGGTTAATAAATGTTAGTAGACTAAATACCTACCACTTATCTCATCTGGCAGGTTTTGAGTTCCCTATGGTCTCTGCAATGAAAGCACAAATACCTGGGAGTCACAAAGGGAACTAGAGACCATGAGAAGACCTTATCAGTGGTAGATAGAAAGATCACTACCCTTTCCCAGCAACACAGTTACACATTTCAAAGCCCCCTTTTAGTTCTACATATACAATCCTGGGTCTATGTCTCCATGGCTAGATGCATTGCCTTTCCCTCTTTGCTAACAGCTACCACCAGGTGATTTGGATAGAAGGGAAGGGAGAAGGAAAGAGAGAAGGGAAGGGAGAAGGAAAGAGAGAAGGGAAGGGAAGGGAAGGGAAGGGAAGGGAAGGGAAGGGAAGGGA
>NW_027187358.1:24874852-24972352 GCF_028583685.1 Petaurus breviceps papuanus
TTAGGGAAGGGAAGGGAAGGGAAGGGAAGGGAAGGGAAGGGAAGGGAAGGGAAGGGAAGGGAAGGGAAGGGAAGATTGTATACAATGATCTCCTGGCTCTGCTTACTTTACTTTGCTTCAGTTTATATAGGTCTTCCCAATTTTTTTTATGAAAACATCCTCATCATCATATCTTATAACACAATATCACAATTATATAATACAACTTGATTGGTCATTACCCAATTGATGGGCATTCCTTTAATTTTTAATTCTTTACTACTACAAAAAGTTGATGTCAATATTATTTGTATATATAAGTCTTTTTTCCTTTTCATTTGACCTCTTTGGGGTAGAGACCTAGTAATGGTATTACTGGGTCAAAGGCATTATATACAATATTATATACACAGTTTTATATAGCCCTTTAGGTGTAGTTCCAAATTGTTTGCAAGAATAGTTGGACCAGTTCACAGCTCTAACAATAGTCATTAGTGTAGCTATTTTTCTCATCCCTTCCAGCATTTGTCATTTCTGATAGGTGTGAGGTGGTGCCTCAGAGTTGTTTTAATTTGCTCATCTCTAATCAATAGTGATTTAGAGCATTTTTTTCATGAGACTATAGATAGCTTTGATTT
Organism: Petaurus breviceps papuanus; assembly: GCF_028583685.1. NCBI lineage: Eukaryota > Metazoa > Chordata > Mammalia > Diprotodontia > Petauridae > Petaurus > Petaurus breviceps. Next base: position 24,875,470 of record NW_027187358.1, read on the forward strand.
GTTTTTCTGAAAACTACCTGTTCATATCCCTCAATAAATTATTGATTGGGGTTTGAGAAATAAGACTTTTATCAGAGATGTTAAAAAAAAACATTATTCCTTTGTCTATGGCACTTATTAGCAAAATGTAGTTTCTTTGATTATCTCTTTTAGTTAGGTGTAGTTTTGGTTTTACTTTGTCTGAGATGAGGATTGCTACCCCTTTCCTTTTTTATTTCAGCTGAAGCATAATAGATTCTGCTCCATCTCCTTATTTTAACTGTGTACATGTGTCTTTTTGTTTCTAATGTGTCTCTTGTAAACAACATATTGTTGGATTCTGGTTTCTACCATTCTACTGTCTGCTTCTATTTTATGGGTGAATTCATCCCATTCACATTGACAGATATGATTACTAACAGTGCATTTCCCTCAATCCTGTTTTCTTCTGTTTATCCTTCTCTTTCTTTTTATCCTGTCCCCCCTCAAAAATGTGTTTTGCTTCTGATCGCTGCCTCTCTTAATCTGCCTTTCCTTTTAATATTACCTCTACCCCTTCTCTTATCCCTTTCCCCTATTAACTTGTTGGGTAAGATAGATTTCTACACCCGATTCAATGTGTGTGTTTGTATTCTTCCCTCTTTGAAAAGATTCCAATAAGACTGAGGTTCAAACATTGCCTTCCATTCCCCCCATTTTCCCCTCTGCTGTAAAAGCTCTTCCTTGCACACTTCTTTAAGTGAAATAATTTCCCCCATTCTACCTCTGGAATTTGACTATAATATTTCTGGGGGAAATCTCTTTCAGGAAGTGATCAGTGGGGTTTTTTTTTTGTCTTTTGGAGGGCAATTGGGGTTAAGTAACTTGCCTAAGGTTACACGCTAACGTGTGTGTGTGTGTGTGTGTGTGTGTGTGTGTTAAGTGTCTGAGGCCAGAACCAAACTCAGATCCCCCTGACTCACTACGTCACCTAGCCTCCTGTGATGAGTGGATTCTTTTGATTTCTATTTTAAAGTGTGGTTCTTGGATAAAGGGCAGATTTTCTATTTAATTTCTTGAAATTTGAAATCTAGTCTCTTTTTATGATCATGGCTTTCAAGTAGTCTAATAATTCTTGAAGCCTCTCTCCTCAATTTATTTTCCAAGTCAGTTTTTTTTCATTTTTTGACTTTTTAAATTGTTTCTTGGTGTTTGATGGAGTCATTAACTTCCTCAATTCTAATTTTTAAGAAATTTTTTTTCTTCAGTGCTCTTTTCAGTATTTAGCCTATGCTGCTTTTTAAGGAATTCTTCGATAAATTTTTGTTCCTCTTTTATCATTAAGCCAATTCTCTTTTATAAGGTTTTGTTTACTTCAGTAGGTTTTTTTTGCTCCTTTTTTACCAAGCTGCTAGTTCTCTTTTCATTATTTTCTTGCATCACTTATTTTTTTCCAAATTTTTCCTCCACCACTCTTATGTCTTTATTTAACTCTTCCATGAATTCTTGTTAGACTTGTATCCAATTAGTACTTTTCTTTAAGGCTTTGGTTATAGGTTTTTCCACATCCAAGACCCACTGCTGGTGTTCCCACAGCATTCTCCCTGGCTGGCTCTCACCCTGGTGTCACAGACCTCTTCTTCTGACTTTCTAAAGAGACTTAGGCTGGAAAAATATATTGCCCTGACCTTTTGTTGACTCTATTACTCCAAAATTTTATTTGAAGCATTCTTTTAAATTTGTTTGGAGGGGAATGTTGGGAGATTTTGGCTGAGTTGGTGCCTCCAATCCACCATCTTGGCATTACCCACCTCAGTATGTGCTCTTTAAAAAACATTAGCAAACTATGCACTAATCTACAAAATAAAGCAGGACAGGTAGGTGGCATAGTGGATACAATCCCAAGCATTGAGCCAAGAAGACTCCTCGTCCTGAGTTCAAGTATGGCTTTATTAGCTTACTAGTTTTGTGATCCTGGGCAAGTTACTGATCTGAAGAAGGAAATGGCAAACCATTCCAGTATCCTTGCCAAGAAAACCCCAAATGGAGTCACAAAGAGTTAGACACACTGAAAAAAACTCAACAAAAACAACTGAAAAACAGCCAGGTCAACTAATTGCAAAATTGTATTGCACATCAGCCATGGCCCTATCTATATTTGTTACAGAATGCTTACATGTTACAACAAGGGCAAAAAGGATGATATTTAAAAATGAAAGAAAATATTTGATATATGTTTATGGGGAAATGTGAATAAATAAAGGGACAAAACAACTTTATCCCCTTTTTTTGAGGGGGGAAGGCAAGGCAATTGGGGTTAAATGACTTGTCCAAGGTCACACAGCTATTAAGTGTGTCAAGTGTCTGAGGCCAGATTTGAACTAAAGTCCTCCTGACTTCAGGGCCAGTGTTCTATTCACTTCACCATCTAGTTGCCCCTTTATCATCCTTTCTTAAATGGATTTCTGATCTTACTGATAATTCCCCTTTCTAGCATATATGGAAATATATTCATACATTCTCCCTCAGTTCAATTCTTTTTTTTAAATTCAATTTTGTCTTATTATCAGTTCTGAATTATTTTCTTCCTTCCTTCTTTCCTTTCTTCCTTCCTTCCTCCCTTCTTTCCTTCCTTCCTTCATTCCTTCCTTCCTTCCCTCCCCCCACTGAGAAAGCAAGGAAAACAAAACCCATTGCAAATATGTGTAGCCTTGTAAAAACAAGTTCTCATATTAGACATATCCAAAACAGAAAAAAAAAATGGGGGGGGGGGGAGTTTCAATCATTACTCTGAGTCCACTAGCTCTCTCTAGAGGTGGATAGCATGTTTAATCATGAGTCCTTTGGAATTGTGGTTGATTATTGTATTAATCCTAAGTCTTTCTAAGTTTATTATCTTTAAAGTATTATTGCTAGTATATGAATGGTTCTCCTGGTTCTACTCTCTTCACTTAAAATCAGTTCTCACAAATCTTCTCAGGTATTTGCTAATTCAATTCTTTTCAAGTCCTTCCATAAATCTTCCAATAAAGAACTATCTAATGAACTTCAAGTCTTCTTCTAGATTTTAATATTTCAGGGATGTCAGTGGAATATTAAGAATACTTATCTATTTTTCCTCATTTTTTAAAACATGACCACCTAGCCCCACATTTTAATTTACCTTCAATATTACAATCAAATAGATATTAAACAAAATTATCTCTTTGATTGTGTCTACCCAAGAATCTTGAATAATTATACCTGGGAAATATAATGGAATAGATTCTTTGGTACATTGTGATCTACCAATCAAATGCTTTTTAAAAAATCAACATGTTGTAGATTAAAGTGGAATGTCCTTTTTTCTACTTCTCTCTATCAATTGTGTGACTATTGAAGATGTGATCTGCTATTAAAAATCAGCTAAATAAGCTGAACTGTGGCATTCTCACATTTTCATTAAGGATAGCCTTGATACATGAATGGATAAACTATTCTCATTAAGATTTTGTAGAGATGAAAAACAAGACATGAGCCAGTAGCTATTAATATTTTCTCTGGGCATTTTTCTTTCTTTTTTCTTTTTTTCTCTTTCTTACTTTATTCCTTCTTTCTTTCCTTCTTCTCGTCCTTCTTTTATTCTCTACAGCTTTCTTTTCTTTTTCCTTCCTTCTTTCCACCTTTCTCTCCTTTTTTCTATTCTTTCGTTCTCTTTCTTTTTTATATTAATACCATCTATAAATCTTTTCCATTCTTTTGGAATGCCTAACATAGTGTCTATGCGTGGAGAAGTACTCTAATGCTTACCACTGCATACTCCTCCTCACCATAGTAGAGGCTTTTCAAGAATTGTTGTAGCCAAAATAACTCATCACCTAGCAGCTAATACTTAGGCTGGTTTTCAGATTGTAGATACTGGCTGTTGCTTGATTCATAGTCTAAGTTTTTATAGGCCCTGCTTGTTTGGGTTCCTCTAGCAAAGATTTCAAGAACCAAGGCTCCCCTTCATCTTAAGATGAGGCATCAGAATTTGCTGAGATTTCTCATTCTTCTAATCAGTGCATTATAATTTTCAAGGATATATCACAAAAGAAGGATATATCTAACATATCATATTAGAAGATATAAAACACTCAAACTCAATAAATAAAGGCAGCAAAATAAACATTCACTACTAAACATGATCCCCATAGCTTCTAAATTTTTTTTTAATACTTACTCCAGTAGTTAAACCTATGAGAGGACTCATTGCAGTATAATCAACATAATTGAAGACGGAATGATATAGTGCAAAGAGCACTGAATTTAGAGTAAAAAGTCTTAGGTTTAAGTCCCATCTCTTACATCTACTAGATGTCTGTCATTAGGCAAACCACTTTCACTTCCTACTGCATTCATGTAGACTCACTATAGAAAATGGCCAAAGTGTAATTTTAAAATATATGGTCCAAGGAGAAGCTAGGTGGTACAGCGAATAGAGAACTGGCCCTGAAGTCAGGAGGTCCTGAGTTCAAATCTGGCCTCAGACACTTGACACACTTACTATCTGTGTGATCTTCGGCAAGTCACTCAACTTCAATTGCCTTGCCTTCCCCCCTCCAAAATAAAACCCAAAAAACTGTATAGTCCTAAGACATAATTTTCTTTAAAGTGTTATATTCATGTATTTTCTTTTTAATAGTTCAAGTGACTAGTCTGAAAACCTTGGTCCCATGATTGTATCTAATGACTTTACTTTGAACCCCACTGCATAATTTTCTCTACAAGTGGTTTCATATTCATGAACACTAAAGAAAATAATTCAGGTGGCTAGTTTGGAAACCTAGTTCCATTATCTGTTTTTTCTTCAAAATGTAAACATAGAAAAACTCATCTTGGACATGTGAGTCCTTAATATCCAAGATAATGACATAAGAATTCTCGGAGGGGAGGATGATCCAGGCTAGAAAGCACTATACCTCAAAATGCAGCTATTATTAAAGGTGACTCAAGAGTCACCTTTGAAATCATATTAATAAGTAATTTTCTATTTAAATTACCAAAAAATATCTTTTTAATATTATATTTTTACTGTAAAGGAAGGCAGATGTTACAAATACAATGCTAGTATAATTCATTTCATTGTGCAAAGCAATGTACATTGTGTTCCAACCTGGCTCCTTCTTGCTACCCAGTTTCAGGTTCAGCAAGTGGAGGCAAAGTAGGTAGAAGGAGTTGGACATAGGCCACTAGCAAAAGAGGAAAAGCTTTCATTTATTAATCTCTAGTCTGAAAAACTGAATAAGTCATAGCTCAACAGAGGTACTACCAAAGGCTCAGATAATATCTATAACATAACTAACCAAGTTAAGGGCCTATTCCATAATTCACACTTTTATACCTTAAAGTTAGTGCTTCATTGCTGTTCACTAACATTAATGGCATTAAGAAAGCTACACTGGATGTTTCCTCCTAGGAGGATTTTGATCTTATTGGGTCCAAAATTGTTTAACTCCTTTCTTTGCTCTCTGGGTGCTTTGGCCATTACTCTCCCTCTCTCTCCAGGGTAGGCTTTTCTACATGTGGCATGCTTTTTTGTTCAGGTTCAGTTAGATGTATAATCAACACTGGGATCTCTTGTTGCCCTTTTCCTATAACATATATTCTCAGTGACCCCTTTTGCACCCATCACAAACACACATCCCAGTGCTCGTAGACTCACCCAAATTAATCAATATGTACTAAGCTTCCAAAAATGGATTAACAGCAATCTTAGTTATTCAAGGACATTTTATAATCTAAGACATTTACAATTATTCTGGATCAAAAGTTTTATTTTATACTGACATTGTTAGCATTAGCTAACTTAAGTGACCGAGTATTTTAGCCAATTCTTTGATGCTAAAATAGAAGTATGGCTTAATACAAGTCTAGTAAATATTGGTCTATGCAATCTAAGACCTTATCATTAGCAATAATTTCATATTTTTTTCTGCTATTTTCTGGTGTCATATCTACTCAGCCACCATTTCTTAAATATTCCATGAATGTTGAGTAATGTACTAGATATTATAGAAAAGTTAAAGTCAACAAGTATTTTTTTAAACACTTACTATGTGTCAGACACTGTGCTAAGAATTTAGGATGTAAAAACAGCAAAACAATCCCTGCCTCGAGGAACTTATAATGTAATTAAAGTAGAACACAGGACCCTTCTGAATGGAATACAGCTAAAAATAAAAGAATAACTGGAATTAATAAATAACTATTTGAATTCGTAGCCCTCATTGTCTGGCATGTTCTTTTGTTACTTAATTTTTTAGAACCCCTTATTATATAAATTATAGAAACGAAAGGGATTTTAGATATCAGCTAATCCAGGGGTTCTTATCTTGGGGTCTGTCATTCTTAAAAATATTTTATAACTATATTTCAATATAATTTATTTCCTTTTAAAGTGTGTTATGCAATGTGAGAAATTCTGAGAAGGGTCTACAGGCTTCATCAGATTTCCCAAGAGGTCCATGACACAAAAAATGTTAAGAATACTTGATTTAATCCAGTCCCCTTTAGTTTCCTATAAGGAAGTTGCCTCTCTAGCTCTTTTAGGATAAATATCTCTATGTTCCTTTGGCTGCAATCTCTTGGTGATGAGTGATCATGGCATGGAGATGACCCTAGGTTCTCAAAGTCTTTGTTAGAGAAGTACAAGCTGAGAAGCAGGTCCCATCAAGCTGAAAGCCTTTAAGTAAAAGCCCAAAGACTAACTCTTCATTCAAGGACCAAAAGAGGTAAGTTTGGAGAGAATGATGTTTAGAAGGCTTCCCACTGAGTGGTAAATTATTTTTTTTTAAACCACTCAAGAAGACCATCCACTAAAATGTGGAAAGGGTGGGATCCATATTCATGGAAGGAATATTCTCAATAATGAAATAATAGAATATTTGAAGGAATTAGGTAGCTAGATAATGTATGCTTTCTAATGTACCATAATCAGCATGTGTGGTAAATAGAATATTGGACTTGTAGTCAGTAATAACTGGGTTCAATAGAAAATAGGGGCAGGAAGATGGTGGAGTAGAAGCATAAACTTGGCATGGGTTCCTGCTCCAATCACCTCCAATACATGTAAAAAATGACTTTAAACAAACTTTAGGGCTACAGAACCCACAAAGTGACAGAGAGAAAGAAATCTCCCACCAAAGGAAGCCCGGAAAGCAGACAGGAAGGGTCTATCTCACCCAGCTGGGAGCCAAGCACAGGCCCCCTTGAGCCATTCAGTTTTAGCCCCAGGGCGGCCCGACCAGTGGACACCTGAGCAGACTTCAGGAGAGTAAATCACTAGCAGCTGTGGTGGTTTCCAGACTTCTGAACTCATAAAATCCAAAAACAAAGTAAAAGATCAGTGCGGAACTCTATTGGAACAGGGGGGAACTGAAGAGTAGGGTCTGGCCTCTGCCCCTGGGGTGAGAAGCAGCAGAGGCCCGCAGCCTGGCTGCCTCAGGAGCTCCTGGCCTGCAGATTGCAGGGGGACCAAGCGACCATTCAGAGGGTAATTGCTCTTGCTTTAACCTGCTTGGATCTGGATCATGCTCTTGGGTGGTGGTCCTGGGGTGTGTGATTAATGAGCCAGAATTGTGGGGACTGTAGAGAGGGTGCCCACCAATAGCTCTGGCAGCTGCAAAAACACCAGTGATTTGGGACATAGCTCTCTCCATTCTGGAAGCAGAGTTCTACCATGGCAAAGAACTCAAAAGTCAGGTAATTGGCTGGCAATATGAGCAAGCAACAGAAGCACAAACATACCATATAATCCTTTTTTGGGTACAAAAAGGATCAAGGCAGGGAGTAGGAGGAAGACAATGAAGTCAGAACTCCTGCATCAAAAGCCTCCAAGAAAAATGTGAACTGGTTACAGGCCATGGAGGAGCTCAAGAAGGATTTTGAAAATCAAGTAAGAAAAGTGGAGGGAATGATACAAGATAATCATGAAAAGCAAGCCAACAGCCTGCTAAAAGAGAGCCAAAAATACACTGGAGAAAATAACACCTTAAAAATAGACTAGCTCAGCGAAGTGAATAGAGCACCGGCCCTGGAGTCAGGAGCACCTGGGTTTGGATCCAGCCTCAGACACTTCACACACACACACCCTAGCCATGTGACCTTGGGCAAGTCAGTGAACCCAAACTTCCCTCCAAAAAGCAAAAAAATAAAATAAAATAGACTAACTCAAATGGCAAAAGAGGCCCAAAAAGCCAGTGAGGAGGAGAATGCCTTAAAAAGCTGAATTTGCCAAATGGAAAAAGAATTTCAAAAATTCATGGAAGAGAATTAACTCCTTCAAAATTAGATTGGAGCAATTGGAAGCTAATGACTTTATAAGAAATCAAGATACTCTAAAACAGATTCAAAGAAATGAAAAAATAGAGCTCAATATAAAATATCTCATTGGAAAAACCACTGACCTAGAATATAGATCCAGGAGAGATAATTTAAAAATTATTGGACTACCTGAAATTCATATTCAAAAAAAGAGCCTACACACCATCTTTCAAGAAATTCTTAAGCAAAATTGCCCTGATATTCTAGAACCATGGGTCAAAATAGAAATTGAAAGAATTCATTGATCACCTCTTGAAAAAGATCCCAAAAAGAAAACTCCTAGGAATATTATACCAAATTCCAGAGTTCCCAGGTCAAGGAGAAAATACTGCAATCAGTCAGGAAGAAACAATTTGAGTATTGTGGAAACACAATCAGGATAACAGAAGACCTAGCAGCTTCTATATTAAGGGATCAAATGGCTTGGAATATGATATTCTGGAGGTCAAAGGAGATAGGACTAAAACCAAGAATCACCTACCCAGCAAAACTGAGTATATGCTACAGGAGAAAATATGGTCATTCAATTAAATAGAGGATTTTCAAGCATTCTTGATGAAAAAATCAGAGCTGAACAGAAAATTTTACTTTCAAATACTAGAAGCAAGAGAAGCATGAGAAGGTAAACAGGAAAAAGAAATCATAAGGAACTTATTAAAGTTGAATTATTTACATTCCTACATGAAAAAAACGATAATTATAACTCATAAGACTTTTCTCAGTATAAGAATAGTTGAAGGGAATATATATGTGTGTATATACATATATATACATACATATATGTGTTTAGGAGAGTGTATATGTATATAAATATGTATGTGAGTATGGGCATATATATGTTCATGTATACAGGGACAGAGGGCACAGAATGAGTTGAATATGAAGGGATGCTATCTAAAAAATAAAATTAAGAGGTGAGAAGGGAATTTATTGGGAGAAGGAGAAAGGGAGAGATAGATTAGGGTAAATTATCTCATATAAAAGAGACAAGAGAAAATTGTTACAATGGAGGGAAAGAGAAGGAAGGTGAAAGGGAATGGGACAACCTGATTCTCATTGAATTTGGCTTAAGGAGGGAATAACATACACACTCAATTGGGTATCTTGCCCTACAGGAAAATAGGGGCATAGGGGATAAGAGGAGGGGAGGATAGAAGGGAGGGCAGATTAGGGGAGAGGGTAGTTAGAAGAAAACATTTTTTAAAAGGGAAAGTGTCAAAGGAGAAAATAGAATAAGTGGGAGTGAGATAGGAGGGAGGGAAATATAGTTAGTCTTTCACAATATAACTACTATGGAAATGATTTGGGTAACTACACATGTACATCCTATATTGAATTGCTTATCTTCCCAGTGGGGGTGAGTGAGGAGGGAAGAAGGGAAAAAATCTGGAACTCAAAGTTTTAAAAACAAATGTTTAAAAGGTTGTTTTTTTACATGCAACTGGGAAATAAGATATATAGGTACTGGGGTATAGAAAGCCATCTTGCCCTACTAGAAAGTTAGGGGGGTGATGGGATAGGATATAAGAGAGAACGAATTGGGGGAAGGGGTATTCAGTAGGCTTGCTATTTTGGGGTGGGGGTAGGAGAAAGATGGGGAGAAAAATTGTAACTCAAAATCTTGAGGAAATAAATGCTGAAAACTAAAAATAAATAAAAACTTTTTAAAAAAGAAAAAATTTAAAAGAAAAAATTTTTAAAAAGAACTGAGTTCAAATACTGTCTTTGACATGAATTGTATGTGACCGTGAGTAAACGCCTTCATCTCTCTCAGCCTTGTTTACCTTGTTTGTAAATGAGGGAGAAAATAACACTTACCTCACAGTTAGGTATTTTCATGAGGATTAAAGAAGATAGTGTATGTAAAATGGTTAGCGGAAGTTTGAAGCTCTATGGCTATTATTTTTGGTGTTTTTTTGTTGAGTCATTTCAAGAATTCTTTCTGTTGTTGAGTCAGTCCAACTCTTTGTTTCTATTTGGGGTTTTCTTTGGAAACAATACTGGAGTGGTTTGCCATGAGAAACTGAGGCAAACAGGGTTAAGTGACTTGCCTAGGGTCACACAGCTAGTAGATGTCAAGTGTCTGACATTGGATTTGAACTTAGGTCCTCTTGACTCCAAGGCAGGTACACTACCCACTGTGCCCCCTAGGTTCCCCAACAACTGGACATTCTAAGAAATTACTCTTTCCAGATACGGCAATTACTTCTTGAGAGGAGGGTTCCTGAGAGTCCAGACATGAGGCAAAGAGCAAAAGTGTTTTTCTTTGGCATGCTTCTCAAAAAGAAAATCTGAGATCTACAGGATCAACCTGCAGGCAAGGAAGTAAAGAAAGCCAAAAATACCCAAAACACAAAACCAACATAAAGAAAGGCCTGCCATGGTTAGACTGGAGATCTTGATCTTTGTAACTCTTTGTGAAAAGTATTGAGTTGTACAGACAGCACAAGTCATAGGCAAAGGCAGAATATCTGTTGAGCAGTCTCACAAAGGGCCTTCACCTTATGGGAAGATTATAATGAGTGCAATGGGCCATTTGAATTGTAATGTGGATTATAGAGACTTCCTGTGGACCACATGGGTGTCTCAGCATTTGGGCATGTCAGAGATAACAAACTTACTGTCTGGTTCTGGCCATGTGGCAGCACACTGTGAAAGAATTTGGTGTTTTGCCATAACAAAGCAAATCCTGAGTGATATCACATCCAGTTGTGAGGGAAGGGAGTTATACGTGTCAGTTAAAAGAAGAAACACCTTCTGAATAAGTCTTTTGCTTCCTTTCTCCCTTGCAGCAAGTAGTATATTCTGTCCTTAGACTGTCCATGAGGAACGGATTGTGCTTTACTCCCCCAACCTGCCAGTACTCCCACATGAAGCATGAACTCAACTTGTTGAGTTTTTCTGCCTTTTCTGCTTTGTATTTTCTTTCCTAAGTAGGTGAATGAATGTTACCCATAAGGTAGACATGTAGATTTGGAGGTGATGCCATAATTTTAGAGATCCAGGAGTCCTGGGTGCTAGCATCAAGGGAAGATTCTGCATTGGAGAAGCCAACAACCAGCTCATCAATGCAAGGACTATGACCTCAGTGAATTGCTAGTGAATTATAACCCCCTCCTCTAGCTGTTGTGGTGGTGTAGAATGAGAGACATGTTTTCAGACAGTAGCTAGTGTGTTCATTCATTCTGCTTAACTGCTCATCAAAGATAGTTTTCTACTGGATGGTGCTGGTGAAGGTAGGTGATGGGTTGGCATGCAAAAATTGCAGTGATGTAAAAAAGAGTATCAATATTTTTTTTAAGATGGGGACTGAGATTGTGGTAAATCTGAAGCTAAGCCTAGAGTGAGGAAGCAGAAAAAATAATTAAGAATATTGGAGGCAGGGGCAGCCAGGTAGCACAGCGAGTAAGAGCACCGGCTCCAGTGTCGGGATGACCTGGAGATCGAATCCGGGCTCAGACACTTAGCATCCACCCAGAAACACCTGGCCGTGTAACCTTGAGCAAGTTACTTAACCCCAATTGCTTAGGGGCAGCCAGGTGGCTCAGCGAGTAAGAGCACCAGCTCCAGTGTTGGGACGACCTGGGGATCAAATCCAGGCTCAGATACTTAGCACCACACCCAGAAATAACTGGCCATGTAACTTTGAGCAAGTTACTTAACCCCAATTGCTTCTAAAAAAAAAAAAAAAAGAATATTGGAGGCAGACAAAAGATCCAGTAAGATGATATCTGAAAAAAGGTCTCTGAATATGACCAGGAAGGATACCCTTGTTACTGAGAAGAGTTTTACTTAGGTGGTCAAGATAAAAACCAAATATCAAGGGGAAAATTAACAATGAGTAATTTGAGTCAGCTCTAAGCAACAGAGTCAAGGGATTGTGTCTCTGTAAGAAAAGAGATAAAAAGTAAAAGTTTGAAAGAGTGATGGTCAAGTGTTAGCTACTTCAGAAATGGGAGCACCTGGACAGATTTAAAGAAGGAGGAATGGAGGAGGAGATGCTGGGAAGAGGGAAAAGCTGATGATGCTAGCAAAGGGGAAAGGAGGATAAGATAGGGTTTCCCACTTGGCAGAAGGAGGTAGGAAACAGGGAGCAAGTAGCAAGTTTATAAGTTTAGTGAAGGCCAAGGAGAAAAGTGGAAAAGGAGACAAAGACAGCAATGGATGAAGAAGACAGTTTGAATAATTTTTATTGCTACATATCCCCAACAATATTTTTTTGCACAGAAGTATTCTTTCTGTTCCTGATTTTGCAGCAGTCAGTCAGCATTAAAGGTCAGTGTGAATTTGCCTTCTTCATTTGTGCTCTGACAGCTTGGACCTTGACCTAGAAAGCATTGATACCTTCGCCACCCTCATTCCTAGCACTTCAGATAGAGCAGGATGGTGCGTATCTATTACATTCCCCAATGGAAAAATGACATGCATCCATGACAGCCTTCATGTACATTTAGAGACAGCCTGTGGTTTGAAAATCTTAGGCAGAAGACAAAGTGCCGCAGAATTTTGTTTGCTTGCTCTAAATCTCAAAAGAGCTACTCAGAAACCCAAGCATCATTCTCTTTCTTTTCACTTTTTTTTTTTTACTGTTGAACCTAAATTTTAAAGGGGGAGGGGAGGAGAAAAAGGTCACTTTCTTATTTGTTGAAATTAATGCTGCTTACCTTACTATTGGTTATAAGTACCTCTTCTTCTCCATTTAGGCTCATTTTGAGGACTTGTCAAAACATTTCTTTATGATGGATTTGCTTTCTCTTTGCTCATTGTTCCATATCTATAAATGGACTGGAACTATCGATGGGATATTTTCCTTTATATTCATTAGTCAAGAAAGGACATGGATAGTTCTGGCTATAAGTAAAAGGAAGCTTTGGGAGTCTATATTGAACTTACTGCAAAAAAGATATTAATTATCACAAGACTCTGATGGAAATGTTAGTGGTAAGGTTAAGTACCAAATGGTTGATCTCCTGCATATTAAAATATTTATTAGAATCCTTTTAAGTTTAGCTTTCACATAGAATGTCTCATTTCTCTCTATGTGAGGTATCTAGAGAATGTCTGATTCTCACATATAGATAGAGAAACTGAGGTGGAGGGATAGGCACCTAAGACTACACTGAGTGAGCCAGGGAGGTCAGGGTTTCTCAGTTCCTTGAATTTAGGGCCCTTTCCACTGTACCTCCTTTCCAAGAACTGACCTTCAGTGGTGCTTTTGCTCCTCTGAGTCCCTGAAAAGGTAAAAAGATATATATGTACATATATATCCATGTACATATATACATAGAAGCATGCTATGTGTGCTTTATGTGAATTGTGCTCCTTTCAGCTATAGCTGGTTAGGTCAGTAGGATAGAGCATGGTCTTAATGCTGAGGCTGTTGACTCAGTCTCCAAATAAACTGGTCAATTTTGTTTAGTTTCATGGCTTCAGACAGCAGACCCTCAGACCAAGGAAGACATCACAAAACTTTGTGCTATTGTTCACAAGTGGGGCATAACAAGAAAGTCTGTGTGGAATGGGACAAATTTATCACCAGCTGGATAAAACACAGAACCCCAAGCATCAATTTTGCAAATGAAGGACAGCACATTTCTGTAAGGTGAGGTAAAAATGTTAAGACCATGGAGTCTGAATGTTCTTTATACAAACTAGTTTATTGTGAATAAGAAGGGGAGCCTGATCCTTCTTCTCTACAGTAAAGAAATAAACAAGTTTTTATGCATCCTTACAAGTATGTATAAAATATATGTACAAGATGTATATGCAAGATTTCCTAAACCTTTGTGGAATATACAGTAGCATGCTAGATTCAGTTCATACTAGCTCCCAAAATCTGATTATTAAATTTTCAGTGAGAACACTTTCACCTTCAAAACAAGCAAATGCTACAAATCAAGACTTAATTTATTGTTCTGTTGAAGAAAGTAATGGAAAAAATGTTTACCATGAAGATTTAATTAAAAGTGTGTTATGTGTACAATTTGGGGGCAAAGAAAATAGAATCCTGTTGTTAAATATTTAGCAGTAAGTACACCACTAGGTGTATCCACCCAAAAGTGGGGAAGGGGGAAGCTAGGTGGCACAGTGAATAGAGCACCTGCCCTGGAGTCAGGAGGACCTGAGTTTAAATTCTGCCTCAGACACTTAACACAAAAAACTAGCCATGTGGCCTTGGGCAAGTCACTTAACCCCAATTGTCCTACCTTCCCTCCTCCAAAAAGCAAAAAAAAAATGTGGGGAAGGAGGATATTCTTATCCTTCAAAAATCCTCCTAAAATGCTTGGTCAGCTTTCTCCTTTGCTCCCATCATTCCTGTTTTGTGTTATACTTCCCAGGGTACCTGACCAGTAGAATGGAAACTCCTTAAGGGCAGATACTATTTTATTTCTCTAGAGATAGAAGGGACCTTACAGATTGCCTAGATTAGCTCTTCTTTTTTATAAATGAGGAAGCTAAATGACAATAATATATAGTGACCCGTCATAACTCAGATGGATAAAAAAGCAAATCAAGAATTTGAACCCAGATCTCCAAAGAATCTTTTTGCTTGTTTGTTTCCCAGTATGCCATACTGCCTATTTGCATTAGACTTGCTCACAATCACAACCTTAAGGATTTATGAAGTTTACTGTATTATCACATTGAATTGCGTCCATTCTCAGGTGCCATCTCCCGTACATGAGTGAAAAATCAAACTGTTTATTTAAACAAGAGCGTACTACACAACCACCTTGAAAAATTAAATGTCTTAGAGCTCGATCTTTGTTTTGTAGATTGGGAAATTTCGCATTGCTTTAATGATCCCATGTTTCTCCTTAAGACAAACAGTTTTAATATTAATATTGTTCCCTTGGTACTGTATGGCTTCAAGTTGTAGAACAACCAATCACTGAAGAATTAAAGTTGTGAATCACTTAAAGGGCAAAAGAGAGTTAGTGCTTGTCACCAACAAAGAATTAAACTAGAGAAGACACATGAAAGATGTTATCAGAAAGATTAGAGAAAGAGGTAGTGAAAGCAAGAGTTACCTAATGGACAGCCCACATAGTTCATTGGTAGATATGCATGCAATGTCAAGAGATGTAGAGGAAGGCAAGCAGTACATTTGATGAATTTCCTGTAGAGAATTCATGGAAGGGGATGGACAAGAATTCCAAATGATAAGAAGAACCTGAACCATTGAATGGATGACAGATGCAAAGAACTATGAAAGTCAACTCAATCACAAAGAATGTCTCATTGCTTCAAATGAGGTTTATAATCACAAGTCTAGGTTTTAAGTATTATACTTATCTAAAAACACACTATACTTCTTCATAATCTGACTTATGAAAAACAGTGCAATTTATAATGGGTATATTTTTCATTATCTACTATGATTTTTTTTGTCATTTCAAAGAAAGCTTTAAAAGTATATTTAATATCTATGGGCAGCCTATACTCAGACCACTATAGTCTATCCAACCCACCCCCACCTACCAAAGAATGGAAATATCCCATGTAAAAATGGAGTAATAAAAAGAAAAAAAAAGAAAGAACATAAACTCCAACAACATAATTCCAATTTGGGGTATAAAAAAGAAGTGATATACTTCCCATATCAGACAAAGTTAGGGCTAAGAATAATTTTAAAGGTGGTATAGATAGTGTTTCAACATGTTTCATTGAAATTCATCTTTCAGGATCAAAAAAGATATGCCAGTCCAGGGTATTGGGATGCTGTCCTGTCACCATTTCTGTCCAGAATATTCCAGCACAATTATAGCTCTTGTTCAAATTCTAGCCTTTAAAAAATATTATTCTTCTCCTGTGAAAAATAAAATATTAAAAACCTGAACAATTTACTATTGGAGTTCTTGATTATTTTGAACTCTAATTAATTTTGTTACTAATTCAAATGGTAAAGATTAAACATCACAATAGCCATCACCTACATTTATATCTAAGTAACACCTTTGGTGGTGGGAGTTGGGAAGTAAAGAGGGAGCCTTAAGAATCATACTATCATGCTCTAACACTAAAAATAATAACTAGCAGTTATATAATCCTTTAAGGTTCACACAGTGCTTTTCAAATACTATTACATTTGATACAACAACCCTGGTGGTAGGTGCTATTTTTATTATCCCCATTTTTCAGATGAGGAAACTAAGACAGACCAAGGTTAAGTGATTTTCCCAGGAGATAAATATCTAAGGTTGCATTCAAACTCAGGTCTTCCAAGTCCTACATTCTCTCATCCGTAGTACCATGGAGCTGCTCTCTGCCACTACTACTAAAATCTTCTGAATAGAGACTTACACAGATAAGCAGCTTTAAGCAATATCTTCTTATTTGCAGTTTGTTAGAGTACAGAATGTTCAGGCTAACATGAGAAGTTGTAGAGAGTTGGCTTCCAAAACTTTTTTTAAGTTAAAAGCTGATAAGCCTTACCCCTGTCTTGTCCTTTCTTGGACAAGCTCAGAATGAACAAAAGGAGAATAGAAAGAAAACCATTGTCTAGCTATGTTCCTTTTGCTTCCTTTGGGGTTTACATGCAGGAAGCAATATAATAAATAATTATTAATATTACGTCTAATATTTATATACCATTTACTATGTGCCAGGTACTGTACTTAATACATTATAATTATTATCTCATTTGATCCTCACAAACCCTAAGAGGGTATATACTACTATTTTCCTCATTTTAAGGAAGAGGAAAATGAGGCAAACAGAGGTCAAGTGACTTGCCCAGAATGACACAGCTAGTGAGAATCTGAAGCTAGATTTGAACTTGGATTTCCCTGACTCCAAGCCCAGTGCTCTATCCACTGTACCACCTCACTGCATATTTGGATGTTATAGTTTTATTTAACATCTAAATGTGAATAATGAGAGATTTTTCCATATTTGTTCCCATTTAAATGCATACTGCAGTGACTTGGTAAGGTTAAGAGAAGTGGGAAAATGAGAAGGGTTACTGATGGGGAGGGACCACAGAAGGCAAGGCCTCTTCTCATCTGTTCCAGGTGCATTGCAAACATCATTTCTCAGAACTCAAAGGGAAACACTAAGCCAATAAAAATGGCCTTTATGATCAGAAGGAGGCATTAAGAGATGTATTTCCCAGTAAGAAAGTTTAGTGAGAAAATAGGATAGTTTCTCTGACCAAAATACACATCACCCAGCTGCCACTTTATTGATGTGCTTCTCCCACATTAAACTAGTTGGTCTACAGAAAATAGACATACGATCTATCACCAGGCTCTAAAAAGTCGTACAAATACCAGTGACTTGATATTTCTGTGACTTTGAGATTCTGTGATTCTAAGAAGTCTGACCTGCTAGCTGATCTCCTTACATACTATACTATTCTGTCTTCCACCTCAATGCCTTCAGACAGACTGATTCCCATGTCTAAAATACAGTTCTTCCTCCTTCTCACCTTCATCTCTTACAATCCAAATCTTCCCTCAAGGCACAACTCACATGCTCCTTCCGATGGGAGGCATATCCTCAGTTACTGGTTCTTCCCACCTCTTGTAATTACTTTGTATCATTTATATAGTCTTCTCTTTGCTTATCTATCTATACCTCTCATCCCCCTAGGAAAATATAAGCTCCTTGAATTTAGGGGATGTCATGGCTTTGCCATTGTATCATCTGCTCCTTGCAAATACAAAGTCAGTGTTTAATGAATATTTGTTAAATTTAAATGAAATTAATTGACTAGCATGAAAACCACAAGTTTGTTGTTGCTTTTTTTTTTTTTATGTGAATGGCAAACACTGGCTTATGGCATGTGAATATAAGCAAGGAAAAGATTTCTACAGCAGCAAACTTAGTCAAAAGTAATCTTGTGACTACTTCCTTTGTATTATTTTGTACAGGTTCTTATTCTCTTTGTAGCAGTACCTTAATAGAAGGAATATAGATCCTTGAAACACTGCTGCCATGGTCTGTGCAGAAGAGTCTCCATTCGTCGGGTGCTAGACCAGCTTCCAGGAGTGCCTTAATGGACTAGGAAGCAATGCATATTTGGACTCAAATTAGCACTCTCTCCTCTTTATATGGTTCTTTCATTCAATTTGACATTTGAGTCAGGTGTTTTATCCTCTTTCTTGTCTAGACAACTACCATCGTCAAGTCTTTCGGCCCCATTCTTCCCTTTCCTTCAGCTCTTGATCTGAAGAAGTTCACTTAATCATCTGTATGTCTAAATGCTTTCCTGCACTGACCCCTTTTTACTGTGGTTAGAGACACAAGTAGGTGCTCTATGGATATGGGCAACACTTTTCCAAAAAGAAGACTGTCACTGGTACTTCATGAAAGAAGGCAAACTTTCAGAAGCATATTCTCTAGCTGCTACCATCTCATTAATCCTTAAAAAAAAACTTACTTTTTTTAAAAAAGCTGTGATTTTTTTTTAGTTCACAATATATTAAGACATATATAGAAAGGCAGTGTGGTACGGTAGATGAGACCTGGCGTCAGAATCAGGAAGACCGAGGTTCAAGTTTTTTATTGATTATATCAGTATTTCATTGTCATGGAGAACTCTGGATGTGAAATTTTCCTCTATGGCTGAAGATCTGCAGTTTGCCTGTAAATAATAGTGGAGAACTGCCTGGATTACATTACAAAGACATTATGTGTAAGAAATGGGACTTGAGGGGCAGCTAGGTGGCACAGTGAATAGAGATCCAGCCCTGGAGTCAAGAAGACCTGAGTTCAAATCCAGCCTCAGACTTAACACTTACTACCTGTGTAACCTTGGGCAAGTCACTTAACCCCAATTGCCCTGCCTTCTCCCCTCCAAAAAAACAAAACAACAACAACAGAAAAAGAAATGGCATTTGAAATCAGGTCTTCTGAATTCCAAGGCTAGCCCTCTCTCCCCTATACCATACTGACATTCCACATATGTGTGTATACATACAAATGAGCCCTATTGTATGCTTACTCTCTTTTGTATCTTGGAAATTTCCGTACACCTCAGATTAATCTCAGTCTTTAGGAGGTATACCTCTGTTCCCCATTGTACTACACATGTGGAAAGTTGTTAAGCTGAATTCACTAGATGATATCCTTCCCTTTTGTGAGAAAGGAGAGAAGAGTCCAAAGAGGAACAGAATTATCAATAGTCTCCCATAAGACTAGCTATGGGGCAGCAACATTCATAATTGAGATGGACCTAGACAAACACCCCAGGCAGAAGGAAAGGTTTAGTAGAAAGCACAAAGGCAAAAAATATGACTCTGGAGACAGAGACACAGAGAGAGACAGAGACAGAGAGAGCACATGTAGCATGTGTTCAATTACTCCTGAGAGCTTACAATACTATATCCCTCTTTACCTCCACTTCCTGGTTTCCCTGGCTTCCTCTAGAACAGTTTAAATCCACCTTTCTAAAGAAGCCTTTCACGGTCTCTCCCTCCACTAATACCCTCCCTCTAAAATACTTTTTATTTATACTCTATATGTCTAATATGTGAATTATTTGCCTATTGTCTCCCTCTTTAGAATGTAACCACCTTGAGATCAGGGACTATGTTTTTGTCTTTCTCTATTCTCAGAGCTTAAGGCAGTGTCTGGCATATAGTAAACCCTTAATAAATACTTGTTGACAGACTAGTTGATTAGTGCTTTAAATTTGAGGAATAGGGTTGAGATATTTTGTAGTTTGAAGCCATCTTTTTCACTGATATATTGTGCAGAATAATTATATTTTTAATCTTTAACATGCAATTTTTAGAGTGCTGTCTTTTCCAAAAGGACTGGATTGAGCTGAAGCCCTTAAATAAATGAGTTAAGTAATGTGCTGTCCTCTTGATGGGAAGATGAGGCCATTGACCCACCATCAGTAGAGTGAGTAAGTGCTTTGTAATGCTTTCCCAGGAGTGATATTGCTTATACTCCTCTGTACTTGTATTCCAATTTGCACTCTATTTATCTGTGTATGCTTTATCTCTCCCTTCCCTTAAATGATAAAGTCGTTCTGATCTGAGACCCTGCACTATTTATTTCCATCTCCTCCCCAACATCTAGAAGAGACCATTGCACATAGTAGGCACTCCAATCAATAAACATTTATTAAGTACCTACTATGTGCCGGGGACTGGCTAAGTGCTGGTGATACAAAAAGAAGCAAAAGACAGTCCCTGCCCTCAAGAAGTTTACAATCTAATAGAGGAGCTTGCAGTCCAGTGGAGGGAGATAGATTTTTATAGATCTACCCACAACTCTTTCCCCAAATCAGTTTGTGACCATTTGCACACAGTACAGAAACCACTGGATAAGTAAAGCTTTAACAGCTATTAAATGTAATTGATATAGCAGGATTA
Organism: Petaurus breviceps papuanus; assembly: GCF_028583685.1. NCBI lineage: Eukaryota > Metazoa > Chordata > Mammalia > Diprotodontia > Petauridae > Petaurus > Petaurus breviceps. Next base: position 24,896,100 of record NW_027187358.1, read on the forward strand.
TATAAATGCAGATGTTGACTATGGAACAGAAAGAAAGTTTAAGCAGGAATTGAATCCAGGCCACTGTCATTGTTAGCTGCCTGTTCTAACCAACAGGGGCATTTAAACCATAGATTTGAAACTAACCTACTCCAATGAAAGCTGCCTCACTACAAGCTGGGGGCTAAATTCAGAGCAAAAACATGCTATAAGGGCTAAATGGAAAGGTTCTATTTTCCTTTGCCATTTTCCTACAAATACAGAGCTTCTTACTAGCACACCCCTTCTAAATTAAAAAAAAAAATCACACCAAATATTTCCTGAATTGGAAATGTAAATTAAAATTGTGTGCTGTATTCTTCTAACTTGGAACCAGAAGTTTCTTCTATGTCTTGCCTAGCACCTTTCCTGAAAAATCAGGATCTTGGTTCCATTTTGGGTAACTTCTACTGTATTTTGTGTGCCCTGAGACAATGCAGTAACCTTTCAAGTATCCCCAGGCAACTTTCTAAGACACTGAAAAGGACAACCTGGAACAGTGGAAAGTGCATCAACCCTGAAATCACGGGACCTATTATTAATCCATAATTACATTACAAAATCCATAACTACATTATCCATGTAATCTTTGCCTTCCTGGGATTCAGTTTGCATGTCTATAAAATGAGGGTGTGGGATGAGGTTATTTCCAGCCCCAAATCTATGATCTTATGATCTATAAAACGAAGAGATTGGACTAAATGATCTCCAAAGTCCTTTCCATTTCTAAATTACAGAAGAAATGCCAATTTACTTGAGTAAGGGACTTTCCAGCTTGAAGTTCGAAATACCGATGAGATCACAGGTCCAGATGCCACAAAAAGAAAAATTGTTAAAGCTTATGCTAATGAAGTCAGGGTTGTTAGTTTCTTCCCTGTGTGACCCAAACAAAGGAAAACCACTATTTCATGACCACAGACTTATATCCCTTACCCTCTCCAGATATCTCATAAATACATGCCATCACTCAACAGGGCTAGAGGACAAGAGAGTGTGGATGACTCAGTGAAAGCTCAGCATACTGCATTTAAAAAGAAAATATGAAGGATGATGCATTGCTTTTACTGTTCAAATGATCACTTTCCAGTTTTGATATAATTTAAGAACCACTTATGCTAGAACACCTGTAAGATACGCATAGCAATCAATGGTTCTGATCCTATCAATGTAGTAGAACTGTAGTCATAGTAGAAAAATGTTCTTTTTTTAAAAGGTCCAAATTCATCATGACTAAAATATTTACTGTTAGCATAAAGAAAAAAGTTTCTGAGATTACAAAAAGATGAACCAACTCAGGCAGGTTTCCTATCTTGTAGGTCCATGCAATTAGTCCAAAAAGTGAATCTTAAATGACACATGGCAATTTTTACCTTAAAAAAAAAAAGACTGCAAATCTGGTTTATCATGTTCTTATAATTCTTTCAGACATGTGAGAAAATGTGAGGACCACTGTGAATCGAACAATAATCATAAAATTAGGAACAAAAGAATCAGGCAGAACAAAGCTCTTTTTTTTTCTCCTTCTTTTTTAGGATTCTAAATCACACACAAAACATTTGTTCTGCTCCAGCTCTTTGTGAACTAATTGGCTCTCCTGGAGGGACAGGTAATTGTACTTGACTACACAAGCTGTCCTGAAGCTCCCTGGGAAAGCTCCAGTAAGCTTCTAGTGTTAGCAGCCATCAAGGATTTCACAGGTCAGGCATCGGATCGATACAGCTAAAAGCAGCAGGGACTGCAATGTCGACAGCAGGTTTCAGAAACCGCTGCAAGTGCCAGTTTGTTCCCCTTCATGCAGAAGCTCAAGACAGCTTAATTAACCCTTGGAAAATACAATTTATCCAGAGGCTCGGCAGGTCCCTACCAGGCCTTATTGGTGAACTGATAGGAGAGATACTGTAGCTGGCAGCTCTGAATTCCCATTTCCCCCTTTAATGCTATTTCAGTTCGGATGCAAAGAAAACATGATTTTAGGGGGATGTGTTCATCTTGTCCTGAAGAGTGTGCTACAGGAGGCCACAGACGAGGGGGTTTTGTTAGAACTCACATGTGACTTCTGTGGGAACATGGCCCAGCAGGAACATTGATCCCTTATGTGCTGGGGTGTTGAGTGTGTGAGTGTGTGTGCAAGCACAGGCACTATGTGTGTGTGTGTGTGTGTGTGTGTGTGTGTGTGTGTGTAGGTGAGAAAGAGAGAGAAGAGAGAAGGGAAAAGTGGGGAAGGCAGCTCCCACTGGTGTAAATGCTTCTTTGCCCTCTTGTAAAGATGTTCCCTTGTTAGTTGTCTATTTTTACTGTCTCTTAATACCACATAGCCCTGAAAAGTGCAGACAAGGTAATTTTCTACATCCCCCAAACACCTAAATTTTAGAAGACAAAGTGCTTGCCAGGGGTGACAGATCAAGAAGTAAGCTTGGGCAATGTGATATTCAAATCCATGTCTCCACCAGGTTGAGGGTCCTTTCTCCAACTACAACCATTATTTTCCATCAAGACAAACTTCTGAGGTGACATGGATAAAACTAGCCAGGTATGAAAATATAACCTGAAGTTAGTGAGCCATTAGTAATTGTGGCCCAATGAATGGTCTGGTTTATGTGCTTTAGCGATCCTTTAAATAGTTTTATCTACTTATATTTACATTGACATTAGTTATGTCTTCAATTTGTGTAATTTCCATTAATTCATATAAAAATATCTTTCTGGGTTTATCTCTTCTGTCATTAGTGAGAGGGTGAATATCGTTTTGGTTCCAGAACAGTGACTCTGTACTAGGATAAAGACAGTGGATAGATACCATTTCCCTGATGCTGGCTCATTACCATTTTTGATCAGAAGCAGGTTGTGTGGTTGAAGTGGAAGAAGGCAAATTAAACTCAGCTTAAGGATGCATAATATAACTGTGAAATTTAACTCAGGACCTCAGGCCTAGGTTCCAAAAGAAATGAGGCTGAAATTGAAAATAAATTTTGCAGCCAAGGCATTGTATTTCTCTAGACTCTGAGTACATGAGAGGTAGGTGGAAAGCACAGTATATTTAGAGTTCAAAGACTTGAGGTTGAATCTTGTCTCTGCTACTTGCTAGCTGTGTCACCTTGGCCTAGTCATTTAAATTCCCTGGGTCTCAGTTTTGGTAGACATTATAACAAACATTCATATAGTTTACATATACATTTATATGATATTTATTCAATATTCATATATTGATTATCTTTAACAGCTATTAAAGCTTAAAACTGCACAAAGACTTTTAGGACACTCCATATAGCTCTTTCACATATGTAAAGTGTTTTATTTACATTATCTCATGCTATAATTAATATTGTCCCCCACTTTCTGGATGAGAGAACCAGGGCTCAGAGAGATTAGGTGATTTCCCCATGGTTATACAGTCCTATAAAATGAAAGAGTTGGACTAGGCCTCTGCCTACTCAAAATCAATAATCTTAATCCTATATATGACGTGAGTCAACTTGGAATTTTAAAAAGCCTATTGAAGGGGACTATGGGAAAGGCAATGGAAAAATTGTCAGATATTACACTTTCATTTTTATTTGTTTCATTTTTGTCTTTGAGACTTGGTTTCCCTGTTGCTCCCAAATTTAAAAGGGAAAGGGCATTCAATGGCCCTTTCCCACTATGGATAAACTTAGGAGCTCTGAGCTGCCCCACTTCCATTCTAGGCTGATTAGACCCTCCTTAGAATGTCTAATGGTCCCTCTGATCCTGGAGGATCACCAGCTCAAAACTTCCAAACTCAAATGGTCCACCAGCTTCAGCTTCACCCACTATCTGGAATTATAGGGATGTGCCACCAAGCCTACTTGCCCCTCTCACTTTTAGAAATAAAAATATACTAATTGTAGAATAATGTATTTAAGAAAAATGATGAATTCCTGGGAGGAAGATAAGACAAAAGTTTCATCCCCTCCATCATGCAGTTTCCTCCACGGAAATCACCCTCCAGGTGATTCACTTAGCAGAAGTGAAAAGGCAGAGTAGATACGAACCAGTCAGCAAAGATGACACTCTATCTGTAGAAATACACTGGTAATTTATATTGCACTCAGAGACTATGACAATGGCATGATGGAGGAATGCATCTGTGTTTCTAAAATAGAAAAGCAAATGTAGAATGGAAGGAACTTAGAGATAATCTATTGAAAAATCTCAATTTTTACAAATGAAAAAACTATGGTCAAGAGAAGTTAAATGACTTGTAGTCATTCTCATATATAAATTATAAGATTCATCTTTTGTAAAGCTAATCAATCAGAAGGTGAATTTTTAATGTTAGTTCATAGAGACTTATGGCTTTGTCTTTTTCAATTTAATTTTCTCCTGTGTCTGGTATTATACCATGCCCCTTCCTTGCCTTTTTCTGATTTCTCCATGCCACTTTAATTTTCCTATGTTTCTTCATCTCCTTTTCCTGTACTGCTTTTTTTTTTGAAGGAAGAGGAGTAGAAGGAGGATGGGAGTGGAAAACTCGTTACTTTATAGCAAAGAGTACAAAGAAAGAATAAAATATTCCAAAACTCATTAAAGCCATGACTTTTATCCTTTTCACCAAAACCTTTCATCAAAAGAACAAAGACACAATGGGCCAATGCCTACATATTTTACCTCATTTGAGAACCTCTGCACAAGGCAGCAAAATGGCTGAAAAGTAACAGAAAGAAGATCAGACTTCTTAATCTTTAAGGTCCCTCCCAGGTCCAACAGCCAATGATCTAGGCAGCTGAAGGGCATAAACCCATTCCTACTGAACTTTGTCACCACTACAAGCAATGAACTGTGTAGCTATCTCACTGTGACGTTCACATTTATTCAGCTATTATTAGACTAACACTCCTGGGTTAACACTTTATTAATAATAGCTAGCATTCAAGTCCTCTGTGTCTATAGTTCAATATTCAAGAATAATTAAAAGTCAGTATCTGCATCCTTTTTTAAAAGTCCCATTCAGATACACAAAAATTGTCTCTCTCTTTTTATCTTAAACTGGACCTTGATGCAGAAAAGACAAAAATGTTTCTTTCACTGGCTTGACAAATCTTTAAATGACCTCATGTGCTAGCATCATTATACATGACACATAGGAAGATGTATTGGATGCTAACTCATGCATATAAAGGGAAGATTTTTAATTTTTCAGGCACATGAGAATATGTTGCATGTTTTAATGGAATCTGGCAGAACAGAAGACATTGACTACAGTTTACTAATTCTTAATATTTGGTTTCTATTTCATCTGTGGTGCCTCATTACTTGTTAAAATGTCAGTCTGAAAACAGCCATTGTCAACAATGTCCTCAAAGCATTTATATTTTTACTATGCATTTTGGACAAGCTTTCTGATATTTTCCTTTTATAACTCATTAATGGCAATTACTCTGAACACCATAAAGATGAAATAATGTTAAGTCTTGACAGATATTCCTTATGCATGCTGTATTGGCTACAATGTGTTCACTGCCAGTCTAGGAAGAGTATAAGCATTTCTCATAGCATCACCAGTACTTTCTTAGATGTCCCTAAGAATAGCTCAATCTAACTACACATAACCCATTCTACTTCACTATCTTTCTTCTAGAATCCTCTCTTCACCTTGTTCACCTAGTTTGAAGCAGTTTCATGTTGGGATGGAGGCAGAAAATAATTTTAGTTATAAGCCTAAGAATTGCAACAACATTTACCTATAATATTATTATAGTTTGCATTTATCATCTTTGATGATAATCTATGGTATAGGGAAGGCAGAACTACAATTCTTATTATCCTTCTTTTTCTTCTGCTATAAACAAACAAACCTCCTCTATCACATTGAGAAAAATTATAGAGGATCTTTGAGAGAAAATGGACGAGAATCAATAACACAGGATGAGAACACAGGAATGGGTTGCAATCTGCATTATAACCACATTGATGTGGTCAAGGATTAAAGAACTGAAGTATTATTTTATCAAGGAGAACAAATCTTTGATTAGATGAGACAGTGTATTAAAAAGGCTTAAATGAGTAAAAAGATAGCTAGTAAAAAGATAATAAGAGAGCACCTAGTGGTCCTTGATGTATTCAGGCAAGAGAAAAAATTAATCCCATAGTATTAAAAGAAATGGTAGACACATGGTGTCTCAAAAGTCTTAGTGCAGTTTTAATCTTATTAAATCTTGATAATAGTAGCAAATACATTTATCTGGCACCTACCTGAAAAATATTGTCTCATTTGATCTTTACAACAACCCTAGGAGGTTAATGCTATCATTATGCCCATTTTACACTTGAAAAATATGAGGCAAATAATAGTTAAGTGACTTGTTCAGGATCACACAGCTAATAAAATATTTAATAAGAGACTGGATTTGAAGTCAAGTCTTCCTGAGAAGTAAAAGGAAGAGGAGAAGGAGAAACAGTAGTTGGTGAACGCCAAGAAAAATAAATAGTGATTACAAAGGACTTGCACAATTTCATCAAGAATGCATCCTACCAGATGAATTTCCTTTCCTTTTTTGACAAGGAGATCAAAGAAATGTTGTAGATAGAATTCAATCTCTATTCCAATAAAGCATTTGGTAAAATTTCTGATGCTAGCCTCGTGGACAAGATGATAAAATCTACACTAAATGAGAACAAAATTAAGTGGATTCAGAGGTGATTGAGTGGCTGGGGACAAGAGTAGTCATAAATGTATCAATCTTGATGTAGGTGGAGATCTCGATTGAATTTTCACAGGACTCTGCCTTTGGTCTGGTGATGTTTAAGATTTTTTCAAAGACATGAATGGAGGCATACTATGTCATGCTTATCAAATCTGCAGCTGACACTAAGCTTGAAGGGTTACCTAACAGATTGGATGACAAAATCATGATTGAAGAAGGTATTAACATACTAAAACACTGGGCCAAATTGAACTAGATGAAATGGAACTATAGAGTTTACTTGGGTTCAAAAAATCAACTTCATAAGTATAAGATAGAGGAAGTACCTACATGGGGGGGGGGAGTGGCTAAATGGTAGTGTAAGACTGGAATGGTGACAGATATGAAGATTGTCACATCTGGGCATCAATTGAACTTATTATCCATGTGAACTTGGGCAAGACACTTCCCTTCTCTGGGCCTCTGTTTCCTCATCTGAAGGGTTTGGCCTCAATGGCCTCTAAGGACACTTTCAGCTCTAAACCTTTGGCCCTTTGCTACTCTCAATGGGGTATGTTCAGTCTGTAGCAGAGCAGACTTAGGGGTGATGTGATAGTTAACTTTAAATATCTGAAGGACAGTGTAGCACTTTATTCACAGCACTGATGGACATTGTAAATATGCCAGCATAGTGCTCAATCACAAAATATAACAGACTCTCCATGTATAAGACAGAAGTAAATCATTTATTTAGACACCAGAAAACCAAATCCCAACACCAGGAAACCAAATCCATCTTGGAACATAGAAGCTAATAAGCCATAACAGCACAGAAAGCCATACCATCCTTTAGCCTTCTCACAAACCCACATTTACTCACAAACCTAACTGAATCCCTGAGATACATCCTCTCTCTCCCACCATCTAGCTGTTCTTGAGTCCCTGTGGGCTCTGTTCCACCCTTCAGCAAACTTCTCCCACCACAGGCTCCATGTGATTACATTCAGCCTATTAGGGGGCAGGGTATATCTTCAAAGCAGAGAAGGTAGTCAAATTCCCTTAAGTTTATTAAGGGTCAGGGAAGATCTTCAAATTACCATTACCATTACAGACAGTCATATGGAAAAGGAATTTGATTTCCTCTTCTCCTTATAGGGGAGAACTATGAGTAATGAATAGAAGTCAAAAAGAAGCAAATTTAGGCCTGACATAAGGAAAAATGTCCTGGTGATGGAGCAATCCTGGAATAGACTGCTTCAAGAGCTAGAGGTTTTCCCTTCACTAGAGATCTTTAAGTAAAAGTTGAGTCAGACAACTTGTCAAGGATACTAGAGATGTATAGCTTGTTCAACTATGACCTCAATGACATTGCCTCTAAAGTCCCCTCCCATTCTGACAATATATGTCTATGTATATCTATATACCTTTACACATGTACCTATTTCTATTTATTTATTTGTTTGTTTGTTTATTGAGAGAGAGAAAGAGACTTCTCCCTGCAATTTTCTCTTATTCCCCACAATTTTCTTTTAGGTTTAAACTTCCATGGAATCCAAATAGGTATTGCATTCATTAGCTAATGGAAAAAAAATCACAGAAAGTAAGGACAATGTGAGTGTATAAAAACACAATAAATTCCTGTGTCTAAACACATATGTATGTATTTGTATGTGTGTATATGTATGTACATTTATATATGTATATGCATATATTCAGAGAGACAAGGGTAAAATCAGCTCATAATAACAAGCTAACATTGCCAAGCAAAGTACAGCTAGCTGTCCTTCACCCTTCTCTCCACACTGAACCTTTTGGCCTGGGTTGTGACTTCTGTTCTCTTAATGGCTAGTTTTGGTGTAACTGATTTCGCCTGTATAAAGGGTTGATTCACAGCATGATTTCCCCCAGCCTTCTTTCTCTGCTTCCTGGGGATGGTTAAATCTATTCAGTTCTTTGGATGAGTGAATAGTTTTCCAGCAAACCTGAGGCCCCATAATTTTGACTTTGGGACTGACAACTTCCATGGGGTCCTGGCAGGTACTGCTTTCATTATCTAATGGAAAAAATCATAGAAAGTAAGTATAACTTGTTTTCCAGTGGAAAGGGGGCAATCAAGGACAAACTACCCCTGAAATTTAAAAACACAAACAAAAAACAGAAAAACAAAGGAAAAAAATACATCCAAAAACACAGACAGGAATAACACATGTCAGCCTCCTGGAATTACTTTTAAGAATATGCTGCTAGTTTAATGGGATGTTTCAGGGAGAAAAAAAATCTTCCAAGGGACTATAGAAGTAATTAAAACCTAAATTCATGCCAGGAAGCTGGCAGTAAAGGGATGCCCAGAAGGATGCATAAATGCTGGCTCTGAGGACAATAGGCAGACCGCATCTGAAGCTACCAACTTGCTGGAGAACATAAAAGAACTTATAACAGAAACAAGCTTCTCCAAAAAGATATAATTGACCTACCTCATGTGGTTGGTGTGGGGGAAAGTGCTTTGTAAACCATAAGGTAGTTGTAAACCATAAGGTGCTATCATTATGATGACCCACTGAAAACTAGATAATGTAATTGGAGTATTTGAACCCCAACTAGGATAGGTTTTTCCCCCCCTTTCCAAAAATCAATTGATAATTTGTCTGTGGAGTGAACCATTGGGTGAAAAGTGAAAAATGTATCTAATCATTTAAATTTTAAGCCATCCTACCACAAATTTTCCAGTAAAATTTTCCAGCTGTATGTTACATGGTCAAAACATTCAGGAGATAACTAAACTGATTAATTTCCTCCTATAGTTTTTGGTGATATGTAAATTCAGCTTAGGTCAGTTTAACAAGCAACTGACCAACACCAACATGCATGTATCAAAGAATATGGGAACATAAAAGAGACCAAAAATTATAAACATTTCCAATGATCCGTTTTTAGAATAGTGGGGGAAAGAAATGAAAAGGAAGTAATATACTTTTTCTTTTTGCAATTCTAATCCCTTTCCTCCATTTCTGAGTGAGTGTAAACTATTTTTGAGTATTGGGGGGGGGGGTTTCCCTTTCCCATCTTCTCTTTATTCTTTCTTTCTCACTAGTCTTATATCCTTTCAAAATCTTCTCATCCTCAAAGGCAGATTAGACTAGGGAGGACTTGGTACTTACATTTCAGAAGCAACTAGGTGATGTTGTAGATAGAAATCTGGACCTGGAGCTAGAAAAAAACCAATTTCAAATCCACCCTCAGACACGTACTAGATGTGTGAACCTGGGCAAGTTACTTAACCTTTTTCTACCTCAGTTTCCTCATCTGCAAAATTGGAATAATAATAGCTATGTCCCAGGGTTGTTGTGAGTATAAAATGAAATATGTATAAAAGTACTTTGCAAACCTTAAATTGCTATATAAATTCTAGCTCTTATTGTAGTTATTTGGAAAAAAGACTTGGGGGGAGGGGAGGTTGGTAGAAGGCTATTATAGTTCCTTTTCGACCCCTGCCTCGTACCCTACTATTGAACCATTTACTCAAAAAAAATATCCCTATAATTCAGCCTCCTTTCCTATTTAATTCCATTATGATAGGTATGATTCAATCACCTATGAGAGACAGCATGACACAAGGAATAGAAATCTGGCCTTGGAGAAGGAAGATATGAGTTCATATTCTACTCTAATACATACAGGCTGAGTAACCATAGGACAATCACTTAGCCTCTTAGTACTCTTAAGCAATTCTCTAAGACTATGAGTGGCAGACAGAGTGCTGACCTACATTGAAAGAGGAAGTGTCCTCACCAGGATGTTCTCATTCCAGTATAATCACAGGTCTGGCCCAATTCAATCCATGATTCAGTCAATGACAGCTTGGTACATTGCTGACTTCCTAGAGATATTGGTAGACCTATGGGATATTTAAAAGTAAGTTGCCATACCCCCAGAAAATACTTTTTAGCTCCCATCCCAGGTAATTAACTCTTCCATTTATCTATGTGTCTGGAAGAAGTGCTATATCTTACACAGGGCCAGGTCAAGTCCCCAGATAAAATTTATCCATTCCAAGCTTTCCAAAAGTTAAGCAAGATTGCTTTTATGTATGGTTTTTCACATCTAGATCCAGTCTAATGATCCCTAGATAGGAAAGTTACCACATACCTCTCTTTGGTGATTGCAAAGTCAATCCCTAACTCAAGGGAAAACATGTTGAGAAAACAAAGGAGTGTGATAAATAAAGCCACATAGAACTCTGCCAAGAACACTGCACTGTGTTCTCATCTTGGATCTGTCACTACCAAGTTATATGAACTTAGGCTAGTCACAATCATTTTTTAGCCTCAGTTTCTTTTTTTTTTTGTTTTGGTTTTTTGGAGGGGGGAAAGCAGGGCAATTGGGGTTAAGTGACTTGCCCAAGGTCACACAGCGAGTAAATGTTAAGTGTCTGAGGCCGGATTTGAACTCAGGTGCTCCTGACTCCAAGGACAGTGCTCTATTCACTGTACCACCTACCCAACCCCCTCAATTTCTTTCTATGGAAAAATTTAAATGTTTAGTTCTATGGCCCACCCTAGGTCTACAATTATATGATAATATTTACCATAGGTAAATAGTCTTGGGCATTATATATTTTCTGTGCAGTTGGAGATGAGGAAATGGAAAAGGTGGTGGCATAATTTGGAATTTGCAATCCAAATATCCCTTACCCTGCTGCTTTGCTACACTTGCAAGAGATGTTATAGAGAGTTTGCCTATTTAGATTGGGATGTTCTTAACCAGGGTTCTGTGACCTTTTTTTTTTTTTTAACATTTTCATAATAGTATTTCAATATAATTGAATTCTTTGTAATCTTATGTACCTTTTGCTATGCATATAAAATATTTTTCTGAGAAGTGGTCTTCATCAGATTGTCAAAGGAGTCTATGACACAAAAACATTAAGAACCCCTGATTTAGATACAGATTGAAGCAAAAAATTAATATATTTGCAGAATGACAGAATCTCAGAGTTTAAAGAGACCTGAGAGACCTCTAGTCCAACTCCAAATCTGACAGAATCCCTTCTTCATCATAACTAATAAGTGGTCACTCATTTGACCTTTGCTTGAGGAGCTCCAGTGAGGAAACTATGCTTACTCTAAGTTCCAGACCAACTGGTCTTCTTCCTGTTTGCCATACACACCATTCTACCTCCTAACCCCATAACTTTGTATAAAGTTGTCCTTTATGCCTTAAATGATATTGCTTCTCTCCTCTGTGTCTTGGAATTCCTGGTTTCCTTCAAGATTCAGTTCAGTTGCCACCCACTGGAGGAGTCCTTTCCTGATCCCCCAGTTGGCAATGTTTCCCCAATTATTTTGTATTTATTTTTGTATCAACTGGTTGACCTTCCTTCCCATCTTTCTACTCCAGTAGAATGTAAACTTCTTGCTGTGCATTATTTTCAAAACATTACTAAAAGCAATTTGTAATTGCGCTTTTTAAAAATTATTCAAATGGCCATTACCTTTAACCCAGAGAGCCCATCCTCACCCATATAATCCCAAAGAAGTCACAAAGACAAAAAGGAACCTTATATGCACCAAAATATTCATAGCAATATTTTTCATGATAGCAAAGCAGAAACTTAGTAGGTACCCAGCAACTGGGGAATTACTAAACAAATTGGGATATGTCAATGCAATGGAACATTACTATAAGGTTCAAATCGACATATATGAAATAATAAGTGACAAATATGAAGAATTCAGAGATGCATGAAGAAGCTTATATGAATCAATGTAGTGAAGTAAGCAGAATCAGGAAAATGACAGACAGTGCTCAGTGCCTGGCACAAAGTAGGCATAGTAAATGTTAATTGACTACAAGTGCTAAGTTCTAGGGGTAGGAAAAAAAAGCAAAAAATTATTCTGTACTCGCAAGGAGCTCATAGTCTAATGGGGGAGACAACATGCAAACAATTACGTACAAACAAGATTTAGACAGAATAAATTAGAGATAATCAATAGAGGAAAGGCAATAAAACAAAGGTGGATTGGGAAAGACAACGTAGAAGGTAGGATTTTGTTTGGGACTTGAAGGAAACCAGAGAAACTAGGAGGTAAAGATGAGGGACAGACCTCCAGGCATGAAGGAACAGTAAGGGAAAACTGCATGTCAGATGATGAAGTGTCCTGAGCAAGGAACAGAAGGGAGGTCAGTGCCACTGGATAGCAGATTACTAGAGGAGAGCAAAATGTAAGAAAACTGAAAAGGTAGAAGGGAGCAGGCTATGAGGAGTTTTGAGGGTTTTCTATTTGATCCTGCAGGTCACAGGGATTCATTGGTGTTTTGTGAATGGAGATGGAGGGTGACATGGCCAGACCTATTTGAGAAAGATCAATTTGGCAGCTGAGCAGGGAATGGACTGATTAGGAGACCAACCAGCAGGCTACTGCAATAGTCCAGGCATAAAGTGATGAGAACCTTGTACCAGGGTGGTGGCAGAGAGGAGAAAGGAGCATATACAAGAGATGTTATGAAGATAGAATTGACAGGATTTTGGCAACAGATTGGATGTGATAGATGATAGAGGGTGAAGAGTCACGGATGACAACCAGGTTGTAAACCTGGAGCACTGGGAAATTTATGGTACCATTGACAGAAAATAAGGAAGAGGAGAGGGTTGTTGGAGGAAAGATAGTAAGTTCAGTTTTGGACATGTTGTGTTTAAGATATTTGTGGGAAAATCCATTTCTAGCTGTCCATTAGGCAGTGGGAGATTCTAGACTAGACATGAAGAACAAGAGGTTAGGGCTGCCATGGATATGGATGTTTCATGTATCATCATATAGTGTTGATATTCAGTTAGTTTTATTGAACTGCTTTTTTTCTATTTCCTGTTTTAATCTTTGTTGCAAGGAATAGCTCAATAAGTAGAGGATTGGATGGATATATTTGGAAACATTTTATATACAAAAACAGAAGGTATCGATAAAAAGAAGACAATTTTTTAAAACTGACAAAAAATCTTGGGCCGAAAACAAAACAAAACAAAAAGTTTTAAAGGTCCATTTTTGTCTTTAAATTCTTATTTCTAACGAAAATACCCTATATACGAGGACTAAACAAATATTTATAAAATTGAGTGAAAGAGGAATATACTATTTTCTAAAGTTAATCTCCATCCTGAAATGTCTTAATTCTATTAATATACCAAAGCAAGATGGGGTTTTTTATGGAATGAGCAGAAATGTTGTCCACTTCGATGTAAGCAAATCACTCCTTTAGTAGTATGATTCATTCCAAAATCCTTTAATTCAAATCAATATAAAAATTTTTTCATAAAAACAATTCTATTTTAAACTATATAAATAACAAGAACTTGAAATACAGACCTATAAAAAATAAAAATCTACGAACACATATCTTTTGGAATTTTTTTTCTTTTTTTGTGAAGAGGCAAGGAAAGCCCTCAATCTTGAAACTGAGTGAATGAAAGAATAGAGAATGCAGGAAATTGGGAGGGATGGTGGGAGGTTTGGAGAAGGTTGGGGAGAAGAAAAGAAGTTATGTTTCAGACATAACACATATCTTAACGAGGTTCTTTCTTAAACAAATAGGCTATTGCTCCTCCAGGATCCAGATTTAGTAAACAGATATTAAGAGGGAAGACAGATACTGAAAGGAAGATAAGAAAGTAAAATGAAAAGCAAGCATTTCCATAGGAACTTTAAGGTTAAGGATAAAGACTTGGTCAGGAATGAAGGACAGAAAAATTCTTTCTACCTCACTTCACATATGCTGCTCCCAAACCTCCAGACTTCCTGAGAATCTCAATTTGATATTCTGCTAGTAATTTTCACGTTCTAGTTTTCACTATTGTTGAACTCTATTTCCAACTAAATCTGTTCTCTGTTTCCATTTGCTTGTGTTCATGGAAGTGTTTCTGGGGGATAGGGACTGGAACAACAATTTCACTACCACAGCATACTCTCAGAAGAAGGTAGTCCCTATACCAAGGTAAGTCAGCACCTTCTTTGAAACCCATCTTAGATGAAGGGGTGGACAACCTGTGGCTGAGAGGGCCCCAAGGTCAAGGTTCCCCACTCCTATACTTAGAGAGTACTCTGGGAAGTTAACTAGTCCAAGGGAGCAAAGTCAATAGGAATCAGAGGAAATATTTGAACCCAGTTTTATCTGGCTCTGAGGCAAACTCTTTACGCACTATGCTGCCCTAGATTGTTGCTATTGTTATTAATCAGATTGAAATATACTTAATTCGAAATCCTAATGATCCAATCTAATTCAGTTCAACAAGCATTTAGTGTCTGCTATGTGACAGGCACTACTCTTTGAGTAGAGGATTCAGAAACAAAAATGAAACCCTCTTGGAATTTTCTTTAGGAGAAATGACACAAAAACAGAATTTTTTAAAATGCAAAATAAATTCAAAATAATTTTGAGAAAAGACTACAGAAAGACCTCTTTAGGTGTCTTTTAGTCCTAAATATAGGATCCTGTTCTCTGGTGATTACATAGGAGATAGCACTTGAACTGGGCTTTAAAGAAAGCTAGGAACTAGAAAAGGTAGAGCTGAGGAGGTATTGAATTACAGGCGTGAGGAAAAAGGCATAGAGGCAAATTGAATATTGTATGCAGGGAACAACAAAGAAGCCATTTTATCTGGAACACAGAATGTAAGAAGAATATTGTGTAATTGGTCTGGAAGGAGCAGATGAAATCAGATTTTGAAAAGCTTTAAAGGCTTAACAGGAAGTGTTTATTTTATCCTAGAAATAAGATTAAGCTACTGAATCTTTCTAAACAGAGGAGTGATATGACTAGATCTACACTTTAGTTTTAGCAATTTGGCAGTTGCATGGAACATGGATTGTAAAGAAGAGAGGCTGACAGAGAAAAATTAGAAGACTAAGTCAATTGGTAAAGAGAGGGGTAAGAAGGGACTTAATTAGAGTGGTAGTAATGTGAGTGGAAAAAATCATGCAAATGTGAGTTTGCCAAAATTTAGTTGCCACCCAAATGATCAATCAAATGATCAGCCAAAAATTCTCATGAGACTAAAGACTTGAGCTTTAGATTTCAAAAAATATTAAGTAATAGCTATCATTTATGTAGTACCTACTATGTGCTATGTGCTAAATGTTTCATAATTATCTCATTTGAGATAGGTGCTATTATAAATCCCATTTTATAGGAGAGGAAAAGGAGGGAAACAGGAGTTAAGTGATTAAAAGACTCAATATATAGAACGAATTTAGTTTGTGACTGTTATCGTAGATCAAGTAACATTCTTTGAAATGAATCAAATTTGAAATTTAAAATACCCAGTTTTCAACAGAAAGTGCAGTCTTGAAAGGAGTGAATTTTTTTTCATTATTGTTGAAAGGTTTTGGGGGGGTAGATGCATTGGGATGGTATTTTTAAAAAGGAAAAATGGCAAACTTTAAAATAATAATTAATAGGCCCAAGGATCACTAAGTTAATAATATCACATTACAGATCACTAGAATCAGAACCTCTAAATGGGATAGCTGGAAATGAGAAGTTTAAAGTTCAAGGAGGTCTGAAGTCTAACAAGGCTAATCAAAGGAAAAGATGTGAAATGTTCACAAAGAGTAGGCTGCAAAGCCCCAAACTGAAAGAATCTTCCAGTGTTAGAAAAGAATGGCAACTCTCTTCCCATTAAAAATAAAAATAAAAATAGGTCACGTTCTTGACCCTGGTCATCCCCTGACATAGGCATGTCAGATTCGTAATACAGAACCTAACATAAATGACATAGGAGCTTTCAACACAGGAGAACAATTTTTTAAATGGGGTAGGAAATCAACTCAGACTAATTTTCACTCCCCCTTGTTTTCTGTGATAGCTCATCTAGAATTCTTGGTGAACTTTAATACACCAGGTCTTCCTGTGATATGGTTCAGTTTTCCTATGTTTCCCCTTGGACTGCAAAGGAGATCACTGAACCATAGACAGTGTAACAGATAAACATGACCCATCTTTTGTTGGAAACCAGCATGTCATACATAGCTGAAAGAAAAGAATTATTCAGGGTAAATGATCCTCCAGAGGGCCAGACAAGAGGCAAAAACATATTAAGATGTATCTCTCAGAACTGTATAGTATCCTTCTCTATACCCATCACCAAAAAAAAAAAAAAGAAAGAAAGAAAAAGAAAAAAAAGGATTCCAAAAGATACTGTTAAAAAAAATAAGCCATGATGTTGAGATCACTAGAAAACAGCAAGAGAATATTTCAAACTTCAATCCAATTTTAAAGATGAGGAAAATAAGGCCCATGGAGGTTAAGTGATTTCCCCAAGGTCCTACAGATGGTTGGTGTCAGAACTGGGGTCAAAACCATGTTGTCCTCACTCCTGATCCAGGGCTCCTTCCCTCTTATTTATACTGGTTATGTCAGGTCATTCTGCCCAGAGGAATAGTGACACATGGATAGGGACATCTAGAGAGACAGATGAATATCCATTACTGTATCTCCTGGCTCCAAAATAATTCTACAAAACCCCTTATCTTACACTTATCTAACTTATTCATTATTGATATAGTAAAAGGTTTGCATTAGTTTCCTGGTGTTTTTGTCTATATCAATTTAAAAATGCACATCTCTTAAGATCTCTGAGTTGGGATATTTGCCTATTTGGGAGATTCATGTCCCAGGTGAGACAAAGAAGGGAACCCAGTGGGTGATAATGAAGCAGATGTGCCTGTGACTTCTTGTACTTTTCCAATATGATTATGTCTAATGTGATTTGTATATCCCAAAGAATCTGTTTTCACTGATTTGGGTACTTAAAAAAAAAAAGAATAGATTGTAGCTGTACTACTGTTTGTCCTTTGTTCTCAAAGAAGACCACGGCATGAGGGAGGAGATGCTATGACATGCAAGTGAATTGGATTTAAGTGAGGGAGGACCATGCAAAGTCACAAGCCTCACTTTCTCCTCTATAGCCATCTGGGTCCAGAAGCCAGATATGGATCAGAACAACTGGAGATGCCCCCAGATACATACAGTGGGGGACCTTGGCCTTTTAACAGGTCTCAGTTTGACTGAGGCAGCACCAATTCAATGGTTAAGGCTTAATAAAATGAGACCAAAAATAGCGTTTTAAAAAAATAATCTGGGAGGGGAAGACCCTCAGGGTTTTAGGCAAAACTGGAAAGAAGGAAAGGAAGAAAGGAAGAAAGAAAGGAAGAAAGAAAGAAAGAAAGAAAGGAAGAAAGGAAGGAAGAAAGAAAGAAAGAAAGAAAGAAAGAAAGAAAGAAAGAAAGAAAGAAAGAAAGAAAGAAAGAAAGAAAGAAAGAAAGAAAGAAAGAAAGAAAGAAAGAAAGAAAGAAAGAAAGGAAGGAAGGAAGGAGGGAGGGAAGGAAGGAAGGAAGGAAGGAAGGAAGGAAGGAAGGAAGGAAGGAAGGAAGAAGGGAGGGAGGGAAGGAAGGAAGGAAGAAAGAAAGAAAAAAAGAAAGGAAGGAAGGAAAGAAGGAAGGTTATATAAACACATATTCATTGCATATCTACAATCCAATTAAAATTATGCTAGGTGAAGTCTCTCTTTGGGTTGAGAGACAAAGAGACAGACAGAGTTTCAGTATAGACTCAAGGTTAAGACTAGAACTATTGGTTCATGGGTTATCTTTTAGTCCTTCCCCATTGTATGTTACACTTCTTTACAGAAAACCCTTCCAAGAATGTAATGAAAATCAGCCTTTCTTCACCTAGAGATAAAACCCTTACAAAAATATGTAAGCAAATAAACCTAGTTTAAAGAAAACAAGAAACTCCTGAAGATAAATAATGACAGTTTGCCAGTGATGAGGCAACTAAGGAGAGAAGAGATAAATTCACTAGTTCCTGACAGTGGTCAGGGAAACTACAGGGAACTATCAGGGAAACTACAAAATTCTGTCCAAGATCATTCCTTATGATGATTGGTAAGCCAGATAAGGCTGCAACTGAGATTATATTCAATTTCTTTATTGCAACACACTTTACTTGGAATCATCTAGTTAACCTCTCTGAGGGACTCAAAATCTCTCAGGCTTAGACACACACACACACACACACACACACACACTTCCCATAATAATTCTTCAATCTAGGAAAAAATTATCTTCCCGTAAGCCACCTTGTCAATAAGATGCTACACAAGTATCATTTGGGCTACAAGAGAAGCAGATTGTAGGAAGTTTCTCCCTTTAAGATTGTTAGTCTAGTTAGGAAGACAAAACTTACATATAAAGAACAATTAGAGGACAAGTGGCTAATAGTGGCCAAGCTATGAGGTATTGACAATAAATAAATTGAACAGGAGTTCAAAGAATGAGAGAGATCACTCTGTGTTTCTGTCCCTCAACAAAAAGAAAAGGCAAAGTTCGATAGTATAAGGTGCATGGTGTTGGCTTCAAAGTCAGGTTTTAAATACCATTTCTGACACTACTTACTTCTATTGCTTACTTCTTCCTCTTAACTTAAGCCTATACCTAAAGTTCTTTAATTAATAAATTAATGTCAGCTTGGAAAGGAGCACCGATATCATTCTGTAGGATTCTATTCTTGGCCCTGTTTTCATCAACATTTTTATCAGCAAATTAGATGATGACTTAGAAGGTATGATTATCAGATCTGCATATGACACTATGCTAAGAGGGATAGCAATATGCAAGATAATGGAATCAAGATTCAAAATGAAAAGTCCCCAAATGAAAAGGTTGAAATTTAAAGGGCACCAATATAGATATTTGAGTGTAGGGTAAAAACAAACCAAACAATCAAAACAATGGCATATACAGGATAGGGAGATGTGGCGTAAGAGCAAGCAGAACAATGTCAGAAAAAACTAAAGAGGGATTTATATTGAATAAAAAATTTACAAATGAGCTAACAATATGATGTGGCTTCTTTAAAAGCAAAGGAGGCATAAAGGTCAATGGAATATTGTACTATATTAGCAGATATTATTATGCCCAGAACATGAGAGTAAAAATTGGTCAGGCACATAGGGAGTACTGTGTTTCTGGGTTTCATGTTTTAAGGGGAACATTGACAAAAAAGCACCTCCAGAGAATGATGAACATAGTGATGCCTTACTTGGTTTCCTACATCATATGAAAAAACCTTGGAAACGTCAGAAAGGTTTAGCTTGAAAAAAGAGAACATTTGGGGGGAGGATGATCATCAAGTATTTAGAAGGCTGAATTTAACCTGAAACCACAGCTAGGAAACAGCACCACCTGGGAACAGAGCTACAACCACCTTCCTTCTCACTGGGGGGAGGAGGGGGAACCTTTTCATTGTTCAGATCAGAACCTCACTCTTTAGGGGACAGAGAGACAGAAAGAGACAAAGCATTTATATTAAGGCTTACTATGAGCCAGGGACCTTAAGATAATGGCTGCCACCATCTGAAGCTTATGACTCCAAGTATCTGCTCCCCACTGCCACTTCTCTCTTCTACCACATTTTATCTTTTATAAATAAACTGTATATATATATATATATATATATGCATATATGATATATATAGACATATATAAAAGTGTACATTTTCAAGGAATTATTTATGAGGGAAAAGGATAACTCCAAAAATAATATACAAAGGCACAGATAATCAGAAGTTCATAAAATAATTCTACCCAGAATAGTCTGAGTGGTTCATGAATTTACTTAATCTGTGCTAACATTAATATTTTTACAGACAACCACAGGGTTCAGCTGGAAGCCGACTATAAGGAACCCCTACCATAATTTAATCTAGACCACCAAGCTCTTTCCATCCACTCTCCTGGTCTGAGGTTAGTAGTTGATTTGGAATCACCCTCTCTATGTTTGGGGTAGAAAGTGTCAAGATTAAATGCAGGAAGGGGCAGGCTAACCCAGAACAAAACTGATGTTGTTTAGTTGTGTTCAACTCTTCCTGACCCCATTTGGTGTTTTCTTGGCAAAGATACTGGAGTGCTTTGCCATTTCCTTCTCCAGCTCATTTTACAGATGAGGAAACTGAGGAAAACAAGGTTAAGTGACTTGCCCAGGGAGAGGTGGAGTTTTCAAAATCAGGAAGTTAATCATTAGCATACTTTCTGCTGGTCAGGCTACATCTAGAGTGTTGTGTTCAACCTTGGAGGCCACATTTTAGGAAGGAAAATGAAAGCTGGAGTGTGCTCAAAAGAGAAGAAGGAGAATAATAAGGAAAATGGACCATTTGATGTGGATATATTTAGCCTGATAAAGAGTTGGAGCAGACATAAAAGTTAATTTTAAGTACTTGACAAACTGTCATGCATTAAGAGGGATTCATATTGTTTTGTTTGGTCCCCGAGAGAGGTCAGAAAAAGGAACAATGAGTGGAAGTAGAGAGGCAGATTTTGACTTGGTGTAAGAAAGATCTTCCTAACAATTTGAGTGATCCAGTCATGGAATAGAGGCAGCTAGGTAGTGTGGTGGATAGAGCATGAGGCTTAGAGTCAGGAAGACTCCGCTTCCTGAATTCAAATCAGACCTCAGACGCTTACTATTTGTGTGGCCCTGGACAAATCACTTAATTCTGTTTGCCTTAGTTTCCTCATCTGTAAAATGAACTGGAGAAGGAAATGGCCAACCACTCCAGGATCTCTGCCAAGAAAATTCCAAGTGGGGTCATAAAGAGACAGACTGGGTTACTTCAAGACATAGTATATCCCCCCCCCCTTTGGAAGTCCTCAAGCAAGGTTGGATTAAGTGTTTGCTAGAGATGTTGGAGAAGGAGGGGGCGGAGCCAAGATGGCGGAGTAGAAGCATGACCCTCCCGCAGCTCTGGCTTCCACCCTCCCCAATCCATGTAAAAAGGGGACTCTAAACAAACTTTGGAGCTGCAGAACCCACAAAATGACACAGAGAAGCTAACCTCCCGCTGAGAACAGCCTGGCAGGCCGGCAGGAATCAGCCAGCACAGCGCTCTGGGAGCCGAGCCCAGCCCCACGCGGAGGCTTTAGCCCCAGGGCGGGCCTGACCAGCCGACAGCCAGAGGGACTCCAGATCAGCAGCAGCTGTGGCCGTTTCCAGATTTATCAACACATAGATGCGAAGGACAAGGTGAGAGGCCAGTGCATTCTGGACTTTGGGACCCAGTAAGTGGGAGTGAGTGGCTTTTACCCCCAGGGCAAGAAACCGCTGAGACGCCAGCACAGCCTGCCAGTGCCACGTGGCGGCTTCAGCTCCTGGCCTGCAGAGTGTAGGGGGACCAAGCACCAGTCTGAGGGGTCATCGCTCTTGCTTTAACCTGCTTGGATCTGGATTGCAGTCTAGGGTGGAGGTCCTGGGGTGTGTGTCCAGCTTGCCAGAGCGTGTGGAGACCTCAGAGAGGGCACCCATCTAATACCTCCTGCAGCTGAGAACACCCCAGCGTTTGGGACGATAACTCCCCTGTCTGGTGGCAGAGTCCTACTGTGGCAAAAAGCCCAAAAGTCAAATCATTGAGTGGCAAAATGAGCAGGCAAAGGAAACAAAGCAGACAGAAGATTCCAACATTACACTCCTATTTTGGGGATAAGAAGGAGCAAGGCATGGAACAGGAGGAAATCAGTGAAGTCAGAACTCCTGCACCAAAAGCTTTAAAGGAAAATACAAGCTGGTTACAGGCCATAGAGGACCTTAAGAAGCAGATAAGAGAAGTGGAGGAAAAATTGGGAAGAGAAATGAGAACAATGCAAGAAAATTATGAAATGAGAGTCAACAGCCTGACTGAAGAAAATAATACCTTAAAAAACAGACTGACTCAAATGGCAAAGGAGGCTCAGAAAGGCAATGAGGAGAAGAATGCCTTAAAAAGTCAAATTTGCCAGATGGAAAAAGAATCTCAAAAGCTCACTGAGGAGAATCATTGCTTCAGAATTAGATTGGAGCAAATGGAAGCTAATGACTTTATGAGAAATCAAGATGCTGTTAAACAGATCCAAACAAATGAAAGAATAGAAGGCAATGTGAAATATCTCATGGGAAAAACCACTGACCTGGAAAATAGATCCAGGAGAGATAATTTAAAAATTATTGGACTGCCTGAGAGCCATGACCAAAGTAAGAGCCTGGAAAGCATCCTCCAGGAAGTTCTCAAAGAAAACTACCCTGATGTTTTAGAACGAGAGGGCAAAATAGAAGTTGAAAGAATCCACTGATCACCTCCTGAAAAAGATCCCAAAAAGAAAACTCCTAGGAATATTATAGCCAGGTTCCAGAATTCCCAGATTAAGGAGAGAATATTACAAGCAGCCAGGAAGAAACAATTTGAATATTGTGGAAACACAATCAGGATAACCCAGGATCTGGCAGCTTCTACACTGAGGGATCGAAGGGCCTGGAATGTGATATTCCGGAGGTCAAGGGAGCTGGGATTAAAACCAAGAGTCACCTACCCAGCAAAACTGAGTATCCTGTTTCAGGGGAAAATATGGTCATTCAGTGGAATACAGGACTTTCAAGCATTCTTGCTGAAAAAAACAGAGCTGAATAGAAAATTTGACATTCAGATACAAGAAGCAAGAGAAGCATGAGAAGGTAAACAGGGAAAAGAAATCATAAGGAACTTATCAAAGTTGAACTATTTTTTTTTTAAGCAATTGGGGTTGAGTGGCTTGCTCGGGGTTGCACGGCCAGTTCTTGTTTCTGGGTGTGGTGCTGGGTGTCTGGGCCCGGATTTGATCCGGGTCGTCCCGGCGCTGAGGCTGGTGCTCTTGCTTGCTGAGCCACTTGGCCAAAGTTGAACTATTAACATTCCTACATGGAAAAACAATGATTGTAACTTATGAAACTTTTCTCAGTAGTTGAAGGGATTAGAAATATATATATATATATATATATATATATATATATATATTATATATATATATATGTCTTTATATGAGGGTATGCAGGCATATGAATACATATGTGAATGTGTGTACATATGTTTACAGGTATACATAGATAGAGGGCACGGGACCAATTTAACAGGAAGGGATGATACTTAAAAGGTGAAATTAAGAGGTGAGAGGGATATAATGAGAGGAGATGGGGAGAGACAGAGTGGGGCAACTATCTCATACAGAAGAGGCAAGGGGAAATGGTTACAATGGAGGGGAAGAATAGGAAGGCAAAAGGGAATGGGTCAACCTTATTCCTATTGAATCTGGCTTGAGGAGGGAGGGAAATACACACTAAATAGGGGATCTCACCCTCCAGGAGAATAGGGGGGGGAGAGGATGTGAGGGGGGATGATGGAAGGGAGGGCAGGCTGGGGGGGAGGGAAGTTGGAAGCACCCACTTTTGAAAAGGGACAGGATCAAAGTAGAGAATAGAAAAAGTGGGATGTGGGATAGGAGGGAGGGAAATATAGTCAGTCTTTTACAATATATCTGCTATGTTATTGTTTTGCATTAGCCACACATGTACAACCTATACTGAACTGCTTATCTTCCCAGTAAGGGTGGGTGATAAGGGAGGAAGGGAATGAATTTGGAATTCAAAGTTTTAAAATCAAATGTTTAAATATATATATATATATATATATATATATATACTATTATCAATATTGTTTTACATGTAATTGGGAAATATAGAGATCCACCATGCCCTACTGGAAAAGTTGAAACGGGTATGGGAGAAAATATGGGAGAGAGCAGATCAGAGGTGGGGATATCCTGTGGGACTGCTGTTTTGGGGGGATGGGTGGGGGAAAAACGAGGAGAAAATTTGTAACTCAAAATCTGGCGGAAACGAATGATGTAAATCAGAAGTTAATAAAGCATTTAAAAAAAAGAGAGAGATGTTGGAGAAGGAACACTTGGTCCAGTACAGGGTGAACTAGAGACCTTGAATGGCTCTTTTAGTTGTTGGATTCTGTCATTGTATCACAGTGATGAAGTAAGACGTCTATCTCTGAAGTTGTCAGAAGGTCATAGACTTAGAGCTAGAAGAGACCTCAGAACCCATCTAGGCTGAGCTCTTCATTTTTTTTTTGGAGGGCAATTGGGGCTAAGTGACTTGCCCAAAGTCACACGGCTAGTTTTTGTGTTAAACGTCTGAGGCCAGATTTGAATTCAGGTCCTCCTGACTCCAAGGCCAGTGCTCTATTCACTACGCCACCTAGCTGCCCCAACTGACCTCTTCATTTTAAAGAAGAAGAAACAGAGACCCAGATAAGTTAAGTGACTTCCCCAAGGTCACACAGATGTAAACAAGTGTGCTCCAATACAAGAGGCTGCGCTTTTTCTTCTATTCAGAGATGCCTCTCATTTCCCCTTACTAGATTGTAAATTACACAAGGGGAGTCACCATATTTTATTTATCTTGGTGTCTCCCCCAACTCCTAACATCACTCACTACATGAAATAAGCATTTAATAAATATTCTTGCTTAGTTGTCTCAATCATGTCCAACTCCACGTGGGGTTTTCTTGACAAAGACACTGAAGTAGATTGCCTTTTCCTTCTCCAGCTCTTTTTATAGATGAGGCAAGCAAGATTAAATGATTTGCTCAGGGCCACACAGTTGGTAAGTGTCTGAGGATAAATCTGAATGCAGGCCTTCCTGTCTCCAAGTCCAACACTCTATCTTCTGTGCCATCTAGCTGCTTCTGAAATGTAGCTTACTAGGGGCAGCCAGGTAGCACAGCGAGTAAGAGCACCGGCTCCAGTGTTGAGAAGACCTGGAGATCGAATCCCGGGCTCAGACACTTAGCACCCACCCAGAAACACCTGGCCGTGTAACCTTGAGCAAGTTACTTAACCCCGATTGCTTACAAAAAAAAAAAAAAATGTAGCTTACTACCTCATCATTCAAATGAAATTGCTCTCTCCAGAGGTAACAATGATCTCTTACTTGCTAGATCAAATGGATTTTTTTTCAGTCCTCATCCTCATCTTCTTCAAGGCATATAGGATATATAGTGGGTAGAGTACTAGGCCTAGAGTCAGGAAGATCTGAGTTCAAATTCAGCCTCAGACACAAGTGGTGAGACCTCTTGGCCTCAGTTTCCTCAACTCTAAAATGGAGATAATAACAGCACCTACCTCTCAGGGTTGTTTTGAGGATTAAATAAGATAATATACATAAAACACTTAGCAGTGTCTGGATTCTAGTAGATGCTTTATAAATGCTATTTATTCTATGTAATGCTATATAGATGCTATATATTCTTTTCCCTTCCTTTTTCCCTTCATGGAGTCTAGAAACATATATCTTTTAACATAGAGGTACTCCCCTAAATTGTGCCTTTTCTAACTGAGAATTATAATGACTTTTTTGGTCAATTGGTTTCTCTCTGCTGCATTATAACAACTTTCACCATCAACAACATAATGTCCTTTGGGGTAGCACAGTACTCTAGATTATGGAACTCAGATAAAGAATCTCATTCCTCTGAGAACAACACTTTGGTCCCTGTTGATGTCACTCAGGAATCACAAGTACAGTTGCATTAGGATTAGATGCACTAAGCAATGGGTTGATCTTGAAAGCAATTTCTCCCCAAAGGAGGTGAGAAAACAAGGGAAAAAGGAATTCTAGGTGCTGTCCTCACTTATCCTGAAAACATGTTAGCAAAAACTGTTTGAACACTTGAAAAAAAACTTTTTATTCTTCCTTAAATGATCTTATGGAAAGACTGGTGACTTTGCTCAAGGATCCTCTAACTCCCAGAATTGAGATGTGAGTCTTATCTGTGATTTGCAAAATGGTTCTCCACAAAAACAATGCATTCAGAAGCTTAACTGCTTTTCAGGTTTATAGGACCACTGGATGATAGATCTAGAACTGAAAGGGTCCTTAGAGGTCATTTAGTTCAAACCTCTTGTTTTACAGATGAGGAAAATAAAGACAAGTGACATAACTTAGATTTGAGTTGAGTGAAAAACCCAAAAGATGGAGTTGTGGGGTAACTAGCAAATAATCAATAAATTGAGGTCAGTGGGCAACTAAAGACCTCACATGGGCATGGCTGAATGTTTAAATACCTTCAGAAAAGGGATGTCCCTGAGGTGGAAATCAACTCTGATTGGTTAACAATTAATGAAAAAAAATGAATATTATAATAAAAGGTGGGCTTTTTCTAACAAGGGGCCAACTAATTTTAATCATGTCAGTTCACCCAGATCATTCTGCCTCCAGCAATCTATACAAAAGAATCTATTCTCCACCTAGGCCCACTTAAATTGAACAATGGGTCAGAATTCACCTAGAATAGATTCTCTTTACACTTTAATCAGAAATAAACTCTCCTAGGTGAATGGGGTCCACCCAAGAATGTTCCCAGAGGGTTAGACCAATCTCATCCTCAGCTCTGTCATTCAGAGACTTCAAGGACTAGTCTCTGAATGAGGAAATAGAAATTAAAAAACTCTACTAATAACTAACCTGCTAATAATTGGTTTTTAATAATAGAAAAATAATCATTTCTTTCAGATTCAAATTCAGTCCTGTGAATCCAAGGTCAGCACTTTTTCCTGCTATCTCAAGTGAGAAAGCAGAGGGAAGTGCTTTCTTGTGTCATGGACCCTTTGGGCGCCTGGTGAAGCCTTTGGACCCCTTCTCAGAATAATGTTTTAAAACACACAAAGTACAATCAGATTACAAAGGAAACTATTTATATTGAAATATAGTTATCTATCTATACACATACACACACACACACATTTTTTGTTACTGATCAGTCATTTCAGTTGTGTCTTACTCTCCATGACCCCATTTGGGGTTTTCTTGCCAAAGATACAGGAGTAGTTTTCCATTTCCTTCTCAAGATCATTTTACAGATGAGGAAACTGAGGCAAGCAGGGTTTAGTAACTTGCCCAGGGTCACACGGCTATATACACATATACATATATGCACATACATATGTGTGTACATGTATGTGTATATGTATTATGTACATATGTATATGTGGATGCATATTATATATGTATATGTTTGTATGCAACTTACCAGGGCACACAGAGATAGAGATAGAAGTAGAAATAGAGAGAGAGAGAGAGAGAGAGAGAGAGAGAGAGAGAGAGAGAGAGAGAGAGAGAGAGGTAGAGGTAACTTACCCAGGATCACACATATAGGTTGGATGATAGATAGATAGATAGATAGATAGATAGATAGATAGATAGATAGAGATACATACATACACAAACACACACTATGAACCCCTTGTTTAAGAACCCTTGCTCTATGAATAGGTTCTCTCAAGGAGCTCAAGATCAGACAGTAGATCTCTGACAATGACAGATCTCTGATTTTTGTTGAGAGATTAATGCTTAAGCACAATATAAAACAATACAAATATATTTTGACCATGCTCACAAATAAAGTGATAGAAAATGGAGAGTGTCACTGGGACAGTTGCAAAGTATAAAAGACTTTTGAATTGACCATGAGTCCATGAAACACATACACACACCACACACACTCACACATACACATACCCCTTCCAAATCTGACAATATATATAGTTGTGGTAAGATTTATTCCCATTTCATTTCATTATATCTTAAACTTTAAAGTTCTCTTGATGTCTTTCATTTTTTCACATCTAGGAGCTCCCATTTTAAAAGAATATGACATCCCTGCACCTCTTTTTTCAGCAATTATTTAGGAAACTCTCACGAAATGTTCTCTGTGAGTTTCTTTAATGAAAAAAATTTAAGTGGCACTGAAACTTAGTGCCTTAGAGCATTATCATACTCAAACACATTGATAAGGAGATACAGTCATGGCTTTGTTTCTTGTAAGTAAAGCAAAAATTCTCGTAAGTAAAGCAACAACGTTAGCTTATCTATGTGGGGAATGGAGAAGGGGAATGACTAGTTAACATTCATGTGACACCAGATATCTCATATGGCCTATTTGGCATTTAAAGCCCTTCATTACCTGGCCCCTTCCCACTTTTCCAAGTCTTTTTATACTCCATTCCCTTGCACACAGTCTATGACCTGGCCACATTAACCTACTTGCTATTCCTCCAACGTGACACTCCATTTCCTGATTAGGTGTCTTTGCCCTGGCTGTCCCCAATACCTACAGTGTTCTGCTTCCTCACCTCTGCCTACTGGCTTCCTTCCAAGACTCAGCTCACCTTCTGCAAGTATCCTTTCTTGGAATCCTTTACTCTCTCCCTTACTAATTGCTTTCTTCTGACATCATCTTCCATTTATAATGTATAAATCTTTTTCATACCTAGATATTTGCATTTTGTCTCCCCCAATAGAAAGTGAGCTCCTTGAAGGCTGGGACTATTTTTGCCTTTCTTTATATATCTAGTGCTTAGTACTGTATCTGGCAAGTAGCAAGTGATTAAAGACTGCTTGTTGACTGAATAACTGTCAATACCAAGCAACAGGAATATTTTCTCATTGACATTGGTTAATCCAAATCTCAGTGTGAACTTTTTCACCTGAGTCATCTACTTAATCTGTTTTTGTTGATCAAATTAAATGTATGATTGCCAAGTCTCCTTGTCCTACTGCTGGCAAGTTGAGGGATAGGCAACAGGACAACTATGGGTGGGGTATAGAGTAGGAAGAGGTAAGGCAGGCCTGCACAATCTGCAGCTTGGGTGCTGCTTACAGCCCCAGGATAGCCTGCAGCCTTCCAAAGGATTTCAGACAGCCCAGGAAAAACGTAGAGGAAGGGGCGGCCAGGTAGCACAGTGAGTAAGAGCACCGGCTCCAGTGTTGAGAAGACCTGGAGATCGAATCCCGGGCTCAGACACTCAGCACCACACCCAGAAATAACTGGCCTTGTAACCTTGAGCAAGTTACTTAACCCCGATTGCTTTAAAAAAAAAAAAAACGTAGAGGAAAACATCCTCTATGTAGTTTATGAACCAACCAAAATCATCTGGCATGCCAGTGGACTGTAAGTGGCCTACAGGCCCCAGGTTGTGAAAACTGGAGTTCCAACTAGAAAGAGGAGCCTGGAGAGCACCACAAGCATAATCAGGAAAACATCCAAATCTAAAGAAATAAGTTAAGTTAGGTTGAAGTAAACAAGTGGAATCTAGGGAGGCAGGCAGGTTGGTAAGACTGAGACTTCAGCAAGAACAATACCCACCACAGGGAGAAGGATGTCTTCTTTTCTGTCCTGGGGAAGGATGATTTTTGATGCTGATCATTGTCAGAACAAGGTCAGAGAGCTGTAGGTGGGGCCTATTTCTGCTTGCTGCAGGGACAGAGATGTTAGGATTACTTCTTTTTAATTCTACTGAACAGACATGGCCACAATTGAATCAGTGTCCACATTTGCTCCAAACAATGACCTACTAATAAAACCTGCTGGGTTCCAGGCAGGTGCTGCTTTCCCCAGGTCACACTCTTGAGAGAGAGTACATTTATCAACTCTGTGATTTCACAAATTTTGTTTACTTATCTCAAATAATTTTTTCCATCATTTCCAAGGAGCATTATAATAGCAATAAAATGAAAATATATCTTTAATCCATAAGCCTGGTCACCACTGAAAAGCTGCTATCTTTATATCTTCAACTAAAAGGAACCACTTTATTGTCAAAATTAGTTAATTTATTTTTATACATGTGAAATCATGCAAAACATATTTCCATATTAGACATGTTGCCAAAAAAAAAGCAAGAAAAATAAGAAAGTTAAAGAAAATATTTCAATATGCATTTAGAATTCATCAGTTTTCTCTTTGGAAATAGATGGCATTTTTCATCATAAGTCCTAAAAGGAACCTTTTTTTTTTAATCTTAATTGTCATACTTTCAATCACATTCTGCTTTGCTTATTTGTATGTGTTCCTGTTTCCTCTCTTGAAATTCTAACCTGGCCATGATTTCATCTACTTTCATGTCACTATTATGATCACCTCTATTTTGGCTTCTTATAAGACACCATTTGTTTCCACATTAAATCTTTAACCACTGGAAAGATTTGTTCTAAGTCTTTCAAATTGGGATCCCCCATTCTGTTATACACTCGAATTGTTCTACGATGTCATTTATTCAGGAGTTCCTTCCAACAATGCAGATTACAACCTATCTGTCTCTATCTCCTGTGTGACAGTTGTCCACATTCTCCCAGAATTCACTGCAGAGGATCCTTCCAACATGCTGAAAGCCTTCCTTTTGGAAAGGAATTCAAAGTCTGTTACAAATGCATTCAAATTCAATTTAGTGAAGATTGGCATTAATTGGCTAAATCATTCAATCAATAAGCATTTATTAAATGCCTACTATGTGTCAAACACTGTTTAGACACTAAGGATATAAATATAAAGAATGAACTAAAGCATATAAGTTGCAGATCTACATAGTTCATGAGAACAGTCACCTACAGATGTCTCCAATGTTCTACACACATTAAGAATAAGTATAGAAAATTTGTGAGTTTGGATTCTACCAGTAATTATGAGCTAGCCTTTCAAAAATGTGGCTTCTGTTGTCTTAGAAGTCAGCAGGAGCTGAATGTTCAGTAGAAACCACAGAGAGAAGAAATGATGACAAACTATTTCTGTGGACCCTTGAATGAGTTGCAGAGCATTTGTTTAATGTTCCAGGGTACACTTAAATTTAGATACAAGTATACATATAGGAAATATTTCAAACTTTAATTTGGGGGCAACCTATTAATTTGCTTTCTCTCCATGGTGACCATAAGACAATGTAAAGGACTCAAAACATAGCTCATTACTCCCATGCATTTCTTTAAAAGTTGTCAATGTTTTTTAACAGTAGGAGACCCTCCTTACCAAAATTAAACAGGATGTTGGGAATTTTATTTTTCATTAATGAATAGGCCCCAATGAACCATAACTCACATGTACATGGCACAATTAACTATCCTTTCTGCTCTTTAGTTCACCACAGAGAACAGGAGGCCTCCAATAATTACTATAAGACGTATTTCTAGGACACTGTTTCACTTCAATTTATGAGCAATAGAGTTAGTTACAGATTCTTTAGGCTGCAAAGAATAAACATTCTAGAAAATAGTTGCCAAGATAATATGAGCATTCGTGCCAAGAATCCTTAAGATATCTCAATGTATGGCTATTCTAAAACCATGAGGAAGGTCAACTATGTAATAGTAGGTGGCCCAGAAGTGTCATAAATTAGAGTATAGTGGTAATTTGCATCACTTTAAAACACCTTTGCCCCCTTCACTCCTACGGGGCTGTATTTAGACTTCTCAGTATTACAGGATTTTATGTTGATTGGACATTTGTCAACTTGGGAGTCACACAAGTGTCAAGGTTGGAGAGTCAGGTCCCAGCATAATGCTTTGATGTCTATTTGAATGGGTAATGACTTCTAACTGGAACCCACTGAAATATACAACTTCCATCAGAGCAATTACATCTCAACTTCCTGGCTCTATGGGCTAAAGGAGAAGTAGCTTTACCTACCATTTTTTTTAATAACTAGGGTAAAATGAAATGTTTTCAAAGGTAAACATGGACTTACCCGTTCTACATACAGATAGTTAATCATACAACAATAGTTTCTTCCTTACTTATATTTATTATTCAGTTGTTTTTATGGATCCTATTAAAGATAACTGAAATATTTTATTGGTTATCTAGCCTTATTTTACACACCCCCAAAATGGTAAAAATACCAAATATACCTACCCATCCTAGGAGATTCAGGTAATACCCACCTGCAAAGTTGTCCTGAATGATACCCCAGTGTGTTGAGTGCCTTCTTCATATTTTCAAGATATTATCCATGTGGCAATGGAACATTCTGATGTTTGTAAATTTAAAGAAAAAAAAAGACAGTCCTTATTGAATTGATATAGGAAGATCCAAATGAGGAAATCCCTCAGCCAATGCAGGTTGGCACTTTTTAGGCTATTTCTACTTTTAGAGAGTTGCTTCAGTTGTTGAGAAACTGAGTGCCTTATGTGGGGTCACACAGACAGCATGTGTCAGAAGTGGGACTTGAATGAATGTCATCCTAACTCCAAGCAAGCTCTTTCTCCACTCTGCCATACTGCCTAGCATGTGATAAATAAATGACAAACATTTATTTAGATGATTTGAATTGCAAAGAAAAGGAGGTCTTACTAAAATGATGATTATATAGGAAAGAGGCCCAGACTGGGAAGCCGAAGGCTCTGCCATCAACTATCAAGTCATATAATCCCTTTGATACTCAGTTTACTGTGCAAAAATGAGGGAGATGGTACTTGTAAAATGAATAAGCTTCTAGGTCCCTTCTTTCTCTGACCCTCTATCATTTTATGCTTTTATTTGTAGACACCTAAGTTAGGAAGGACCAATAGGTCAAGGAGCCTATAGCACATAGGCCTATGACTATTTCTAGGCCTCAAAACATCAACTTCTGAATTTCTTTCAGTGGTATGTATCTTGTGAAAGACATCACAATACCAAACAATATATTACTGACAGTATCATCTATATAAACACCATGGATATATATGCAAGAGATGATAAAAAAGCACCCTGCATGAATGGTATGAAATTCCAAAATGAATCTTTGAGTGAATGTGGCTTCTTCATTGAATTGGCAAATTTCTAAGAGTCATTGCACTTCAAATGCTGCCATTTGATGGTTCTATGGTACTAGCCAGTCCAAGATCTGGACTTATCTGTATAGGGCTTACTGTATATCCATGATCTATAATAGCATATTTACAGATGGCATTTTTTAGAAACTATGATAAACCACTTTATTCCCATGAGGAAAGAGAACTATGAGTGATATCAATGTGCTGCCTCCCTATGTTAGGATGGCCACATGAAAAAGTAAACTTATTTACAAGAATTCTACATCTATTAGTCCTCAATAATGCTGATGATTTATAAAGTGACTGGGTTAAAATAGTTGCCTACATGTGATTTTATTATGCTGCCAAAAAAAAAAATCTGACTAGTGTGAAACTCTAGAATGATTGTACTTCCATTAAGGAAAATTCCAGCAGCATGCACATCTCCTTAACTTTATATTCCTTTAATAGACACTCATCCCTCATCTTTTCTCCTTAGACATAAGACTTCTTGGAAGGCATTAAAATAGGTTCATTTTAATAAGAGGAAATAAGAGGACCCTCATATAGCAAATGACTAAATTATACCCAGTTTAGGGGTTTCAATGCTCTTTTGCCTCAGGCTTTGGGGACATTAAGGCCATGTTATAAATCCTGGTCACTGCTTTTTCTAAAGAGCAGAAATGAGGGTTTATTAGCATCTCAGTGGTTGCCTCAATAATGACAAAACAGTTGCTCATTACTGCTCATTAGATTCATATTAGATTCATTTGCAATAGCAATACATCTTCTATTCATACTCAATTGCAAAACAACAGATATGATTTGACACCTGCTGTACTACAGAATTCATTAGATAGTAATAATACAAATAGAAATTCTGAGGATGGACTTCAACTTTCCTCTGTGATGACTCTGGGAAAAAAAATGCTGCCTGAAATCATCTTGAATGAGATAAATATGCACAGCAGCTGACCAAGTTTTTCAAACACCCCATGCCCTATTTTCCATCTACATTGGAACGTAACATTTTAATGAGTGGCACAATTTTCAAAACAATAAAGCACTTTCTATTACACAGATGAAATGAAGTCTTAATTTAAAAGCTCGACTGACACAAGAAATTTAAAAGGGTATTTTCCTCTAAAACCCAAGGTAACCCAGACTCTGTCGTCATACTTGCATACCGTACTCCACAGGGAAGAATCAGACCTCAGAATTTGCTTAATCTTTTCTCCTAATTTTCAGTTATGTTTATTTACTTGAACCTTAAGTGGCTATAGCTGCATGTTTCTATTAATAATGAAACAAAGAACTCTTGAGGTATATTATTTTCATTTAGATTCATGCCACTTACATTAACTAATGCAGCTTATAAATCAGAGGGGGAAGTCCTCTTTTTACTCTCTGGAATGTAATATAGATGGAATAACCAACTGAACTGCTAGGTTTTCATGAAGATGTTTCTCAAGAAAATAATGGGGGCAGGGAGTGAAGTTCTGGGGAGAGAGGATATATCTGGCATGTAGCACCAAGAAAAAAGAATTGAACTCTCTCTTTCATTGTTTAGACATTAAAACAAAAATTCTCCATGAATAAACACCACAGACCAAATGGCATGCCACCAAGTTAATAGACAGTCAATCAGATTTGGGATTTAGGCAACTAACTCATTTATGACTTATAAAATAAGAATCTGTGCCCTTTGAGACCTTACAACCTAGTCCATAATGCAAGAATCAAGATGTTTCAACAATCATATTATAGCATATATGATTGATTGCCAGAAAAAGCATTATTACCAGCAAGTTTAATAGGAGTACAGAAGAAAGAAAGGTTATTTTGAGTTGGACTGGTTAGGAAAGATTTAGCTGCTATAGTGAAAAAGACCCATTGTGACCCATCAAGGTTACTACTAGGCTTTTACCCCAAAGGTACCAAAGGCAGAGAGAAAGGACTCGTACATACAGACATATAGATAGTAGCCCCCTTTCTTGTATCAAGAAACTAGAAACAAAGTGAGCATGCATCATTTGGGCAAAGATTGACCAAATTATGGCATATGAACAGAATTCAATATTACTGCGCTGAAAAAAATGAAGAAATTTCAGAGAAGAAAGTCAGAGATTTCGATCAGTCACGCGCTCAACAAGAGTTGGCAACTGATTGGATGTAAGAATAGGACAGGCAAGGAAGAGCAAGAGTTAAGTGTGATTAAGACTGAAAACCTGGATGACAGGAAGATGGTGGGGGAAAAGCAACTTGGGTCACATATGCTATGGACAGTGGTTCCGTGATGTGGAATACTTCATTGTTCCCTTGCATTACATTAAAGTTTGTCATCCTTTGGTCCATGATTTGAGTTAAACTCAGCTGTGCATAATAGTCCAATTGCAAAAGAAAAAAAATAACAAATAAATTCCCTGTATATTTATCATAAACTTATGACTGAAGCCCAGTATATCATACCTTGGGTGCTTGAAATTATATAAAAGGATCTTAAGAAATCACTATCTTATACGAGGCAATTTGGTTTTATGATTCTAGATGACAGGTTTTTTTTATTTAATTCTCAAAACTGATTAGTTAAAAGAGGCAGTTATGTGGCAGAGTAGAGAGGACATTCTTGGAATCAAGAAGATACACATTCAAATCCTGCCTTAGATACTAACTGTATGACCTTGAACAAGTCATTTAACCTCTCTAAGTCTCAGTTTTCTGTAAAACTGGGATAATAATAGTACCTACTTCACAAGGTTGTTGTGAAGATAAAATGAGGTTATATCAATGTGTTTTCAAAAAATGTTAAGTGCTATGTAAATTTTAGCTATTATATTATTTTCATTGTTATATGAAAATTTTAGTCCACTTCTTTACATATTTTTAAACAAACCATTTATTCAATAGCTTTTTCATTGGAACTGGCAATTGGTCATTTTACATTCTGCCCTAAATTTGGGTTTATTCATTGTGGGCTTTGAAACAGTAGATGGAAGCATAACTCAACTGGTGTGAATTACATTGGAAAGGGGGGAGATTATGCGTGGGCTCTAAGAAAAAAAATCAAGGGATAAAATAATTGCACCACTTTATTTTGTTTGGATTTAATTCTGATAAAGAAATATATGACTCACACTATTCTTCCCCAGAAAGTTATGTGACCTTATTTTCTCCTAGGTTTAACTGAGATTTGAATTGGGTTGCTAAAGAAATGTGTGATTGGGATGAAGAGAGTTGGGTTGGTGAGGTAGAGAAAAGAAGAAATAACCACTGAACTGCCCTATATGATCCCTTGGAACCCATGAAGTGTCAAGAGAACTAAAAGATGGATAAATTTATGGGAAGACATGAGCAAATGTTGCATAGGAGGAGAAGGCATAGGTGGGTTGTGATCTGCATTATTAGAGGGAACTCTGTTCCCTCTATGAGACCAAAGAGACCAGAGACCCAGCAAGATATCAAAGATGTTTTTTTCCAAGAAAAACTAGGAATAAAAAGCATGTCTTCTTATTCCATTATATGTATGTGTATATACACAAACACACACACATATATTGTTATATATAACAATGTAATATATATATATGTATGTATGTGTGTGTTTGTGTGTGTGTATCATGATAGAGATAAGACATAGACAAGGGAAACAAAATAGACCTCTACCCTTTCAAAACCTTTCAGGAGACTTTCATAACTTTCTTTTTAAACTACAAAAGCAATAAGCTGAAAAGGACCTGTTCAGATATGCTTTGACTTTTTTAGTTCCTGGAAGTTCATTTAATAGGATATCGATCTGATTATTAAGCAATGGTCTAGTAGTTAATTCATACCAGCCACCTGTAGACTCTGGACTTACAGGATCAGCTAGTTGGTCATTTAGCCTAATTTCACACCTGCTAAACAGAAACATCATTAAAAGTTCAGGACTCAATATCCATGCAACAAAGGAAGATTTTGTAATTTTCTTTTCTTTCAGCAAGATTTCCATCCAAAGGTATCTAATGCATTTAAATTGACTTGTTTTGATTGGATAATTAGCCAGTCTTGCTGGGATTTAGGAGTAGATATTTTTGTCACTGAACCATTTCCCCAGGAATGCATAAAAACAGAGTCATCTTCTCTTTCCCACCCCAAATTCACCAAATCACAAATATATTTGTCATTTTTCCATTAACCCACAATGGTGCATGAGGCATCAGCCCTTGAAGACAGAATTTATAGAGATTCAGAGATTCTGCTTACAAATAGTTTGGTGTTTCAATGATTAATTCAGAATCATTACTTTGTGTCTTTGTGTCTGAGAAAAGAAATAGCAGCTGACAGAGCTGAGACCTTTCCAACTTCCAGTTCAGGATGGGCTGAAATTGGATCTTGAATTTATGTTAAAAATGACTAAAGTGCATTGTTTGAAAAGCCAGTCATCAAGTGGGACAATTGGCCTTTCTCCAATGCATATCAGTTTTTTTAAAAAATATATAACAGCCCAAGGCACCTTTTTTGGTAATGTCAGAGAAGAGGATTGAAGTCACTGAATTTGCATTAAGACCTAGCCTCTCTCCCTTAAACAGCAGGTGCCCTAGGGCAAGGGCAAAACTTCTGCAGGATTGGTTAGACTGTGATGAGAAACTTTCTTGCTCACAGACCCAGCTCTACAGACAGCATCCCATGAAATTGGTCCAAGTTAGGAATATTATGGCATGCCTCTTTTAGATTTCCATGGCTTCCTTTCAGTTCTAAGGTTTCTACCTCCATTTGTGATGATTCCATCTGTCAGTCAAAGAGCTTCAATCCAAAGCTGCCATCTGAGAGAATAGTGGAATTGGGCCTTCTATTAATAAATGTTGTAAATAATGATTCAGTGTCATTCCTCTAATATGTCATATTTATTCATAGGAACAAATCCGCAAGTTGTGTCTGGTAGTCTTTTCCTCTTTTCATTGGAATTTTTCCCCTAATAACAAGCATTTATACTGCTAAGAAGGCAACAGATGTGTACATGGTATTTACCCCTCCCAATACTTTGTTGCTGTCTCTTGTTAATATGCAGGGCAGACACAGAAGCAGCTCAATAAAACTACATTGTAATGGGTAAAATCTTTGTGCTTTCTCTGGTATGCCATAGTCTTGCTGTCATTTTCTGTTGTTTAGATGACAATCTCTGCACAAGCCATAGTTTAATGACTAAAACCATGTTTTAAACTATTTCAGAATATTACTGAATATTCTAGTCATCTTGGTACAGCACTGATTTGGGGAAAATACAACAAAAACTAAATAAAACAAAGAAACTTCATCCTGTTTCCAAGCAAAAAAATTTTGAATTCAAATAATGAGTATCAATGTATTCTAAGCTTTAGATATCAGAGGCTAGCTTAAGAGTTTGGATCTTGGTTGTAAGCAGAGTAGGCAGGTGTTGATAGTGGGGGAGAGGAGAAGGATTTAGGAAGAGGATGCTCTTTGTAAAAAAAAAAAAAGGTGAGAAGCTTATTTTAATTGCTTCATCTCATATTTCTTAAAATGAAATTTAACTTTAGTAATATATTGTTTCGTGTGCATCATTTATATGAATTTATTGTGCACATTTTCTTTATCATTAAGGTTGATTACAAAAACCTATATTGAAGTAAATATATTACATGGAGTAGAAATAAAATATATTGGATGAATAATTAAAATTTACTCTCCTTTAACATTTCTATTCTTTAAAATGCTAAAACTGCTTAATGTTGAAATATGAAAACATATGTACAGCCTAAAAACCTTTTTATCACAACCTCAAGTTGCAGTCTGTCAATCACTGATCTGTATTAAGTGTGCATATTCAGATGATAATTATATAACTTACATCCATATTGAATGGATTTAGCCATTTGGACTCTACAGGTATTAAAATGTGGAAAAAAGTAGCTAACAATTTTGATTTGATACTTAATATTGCCATTTGAACTTTGGCAAATCATCTTCTTCTAGGCATAAGTTTCTTCATTTATCAAATGAAGGGGTTAAGCAAAGATGATTTCTAAGGTCCTTCCCAGAGCACAATCTTTGCTATTGTAATAGAAGAGGTAAATAACTGAGTTGAAATGTTCTTTTGATGGCAAAGAAATACATACATACATATATATATATATATATATATATATATATACACACACACATATGTAAAATTTTTTTCAATTCAGTTCAACCAATTTTATTAACTTCCTACCATATATGACATTATATGAGATTTCATATTATATCATATATGATTAATCACCAGATAGGCTTTATTAGCAGCAAGTTCAATAAGAGTAAGAGGAGAAAGAGAGGCAGAAAGAGAGGGGGAGAGAGAAGGAGAAAGGGAGAGAGAGACAGAGAGAGAGAGAGAAAGAAGGAAAGAAAGAAAGAAAGAAAGAAAGAAAGAAAGAAAGAAAGAAAGAAAGAAAGAAAGAAAGAAAGAAAGAAAGAAAGAAAGAAAGAAAGAAAGAAAGAAAGAGAAAGAAAAAGGGAGGAAGGAAGGAAGGAAGGAAGGAAGGAAGGAAGGAAGGAAGGAAGGGAGGGAGGGAGGGAGGAAGGAAGGAAGGAAGGAAGGAAGGAAGGAAGGAAGGAAGGAAGGAAGGAAGGAAGGAAGGAAGGAAGGAAGGAAGGAAGGAAGGAAGGAAGGAAGGAAGGAAGGAAAAGAAAAGAATGGCAGTTCCTGACCTCCTTCTATGGATGCGGAGGTGGGAGGGAATGAACACAGATAAGCAGATAAGTAAATACAAAATATATGCTAATTAAACTAAAACTAATTCCAGGGAGCTAAGGAGAGTATTAAGATCTGGGAAGAAATCAGGAAAGATGCACAGAAGGAGGTGACACCAGCTTATTTTTAAAGGGAGTTAGGGATTCCAAGAGGCAGCGGTGAAAAGAGAGAGCATTCAAGGAATGGGGGAAAGTTTGTGAAAAAGGACAGAGGCAACTGATGGAGTGGTGTATGGTTAAAAGCAAGGAAATCAGTTTGGTTTAACTCCAGAGTGCATGAGGGAGCAATAAGGTGAAACTAATCAAGAGCCCAGTTTGAAGTTAGTGAAGGCTTTTAAATGCCAAATAGTATTTCATCCTAGAGGTAAGAAGGAGCCATTGAAGGTTCCAGGGCAGGGAACTGATATGGTCAAATCTGTACTTCAATAATATCAACTTTAACTGTATGGAGC
The DNA here is from genome assembly GCF_028583685.1 of Petaurus breviceps papuanus. Lineage (NCBI taxonomy): Eukaryota > Metazoa > Chordata > Mammalia > Diprotodontia > Petauridae > Petaurus > Petaurus breviceps. The sequence continues at coordinate 24,936,400 of NW_027187358.1, forward strand.
AGAGATAGAACTTGAGAGAGAAGAGACTTAATCAATGTTGGGAAACTATATACGAGGCTCTTTCAACAGTTTAGGAAAAATTTAATGAGGGTCCAGACTATATTGGCAGCTATATGAGTAGAGAGAAGGGATGTTAGAAATACTATGAAGGTGGAATCGACAAGATTGGGAAACAACTTGTTTGGTTTGGATTGTGTGAGAGAGGAAGCAGAAGATGACTCCAAGGCTGCAAACTTGAGGGAATATATAATTTCTCTTCAATGTGTTTCCTTATGTATTTACCAACTGCTTAAGAATTTTACTAATAACAGATGCCAAATAGAGTGGTAGATTCAGTAAATGTTTATTGATCATCATTAATGATGTAATGCTTTACATTACAATTAAGTATTCTCTCAGTTCACCAAATTTCATAAATAGTAAAGGCATCAGATACATCTCTAATACTTTCAGGAGGGAATAAAAACATCACCTATATCAGTAGTAGTTTCATGATTGTTTTCTCTTTATTGGAATTTAGTGGGAGGCATGCATGCTAAACAACTGAAATAATGTCATTTTTCTTTTATTGTCAATTTTCATAGAATTGATTCATGGATATTTAACAGAAACTATTAAATGTACTGACTGAATGATTAACCTTTTTGCTGTTTTCTAAATATTATACTAGGTGGAAATGCCCTGCACTACTGGCAAAAATGTCATTTCTTTGCAATTGGAAAATGGCAACATAAACCATGTTTATTATGGTTAATATACTTATGGTTAAGATATTAGGAGACACCCTGTTTTCCAGAGCTAAAGACCAGCAAGCAAGCCATGCCCTGAGCTTGGCACACCAACAATCCTTTGTGTTCACACTCTGAATAATCTCACTTTCTAGCAAAATCATATAATTATTGAATCTTTTGACCAGCACCAGATATTCTCTGAGCTCAGACAAGCACCAGACAAGTACCCATGTTCCATTTGTGAAACCCTGTTATGAATCAAACTTGTCTCATTGTTGCTGTTACCCCTCATTGCCAGGCCGGGCTACAGTTCACTCCATAGCCATTGGTATAAATATTGAGATCTCCCCAAACTACATCGGGTCCCCCCAACTAGGGGTAGGGCCCTGGAACATGTGCCCTTGCTTGCAAACCATTTCCTTTACTCTGAAATTAAACTTCTGTCATAGAATACTATTGTTTCATAAGAAATGGTGAGCAGGCAGTCTTCAGAAAAACCTGGAAAGACTTACATGAACTGATGCTGAATGAAGTGAGCAGAACCAGCAGAACATTGTACACAGTAAAAACAACATTGTGTGATGACTAACATTGTGTGATAGACTTAGTTCTTCTCAGCAATGCAAGGATCTAAGATAACTCCAAAAGACCCATGATAGAAAATGCTACCCACATCCAGAAAAAGAACCATGGAGTCTCAATGCAGATCAAAGCATACTCTTTTCTCTTTTTTTGTTGTTGTTTGGTCTTTCCTGTAATTCCTCCCATTGGTTCTAATTCTTCTTTACAACATGACTAATGTGAAATTATGTTTAATATGAATATATATGTAGAACCTATATCAGATAGCATGCTGTCTTAGGGAAAGGAGAGGGGAGGGAGGGTGAGAAAATTTAGGACTCAAAATCTTATGGAAGTGAATGTTGAAAATTAAAAATAAACAAAGACATTAACTTTTTAAAAAAGAAATTAAACTTCTGTTTGATACTTGACTCTCCTATCTCTAACCAGCTCTGTTCAGTTCGAGCCTCACACAGGTTGGAATCCGTTTCTATCCTGTTGACAACCATCTTCAATTTATATGGTAAAGCTTGTCTCCTATTATTATTTTATATTTAAGACAAAGTCAGAGTTGAAAGGGAGTCCAAAGTTTACCAAGTCCAACCCCTATTTCTATAATATCTTGAAAAAGAGTAGATATGGGATTAATTTGAAATTCACCAATGATGGAAAGACCCTTTCAGCTCTGAAATTCTATGTTCTAGGTCTCTTTAACCCCTAACATTGTTTGATTCTAAGTGCTTTCCATGAATTCCTGAATGTGATATCTGCTCAGTTTGCCTTTGTACTTAATTCATTGTGTATTGTACATATACTGTAGCCAGAGATGTGCTTATAAATGTTAAACTAGCTCTCCAGAAAAAAATTATACATGACATATTTTTAAGTTAAATATGCTTTACTAAAATCTTCTTTCTTAAGGCTAAAAACCAACAAAACAATACATCACACCACGATTTGGAGTATTTTCCAATTTCTGAGGTGTAAAGGCTTACAGTGAAAATTTAACAATAGGCTCTCACAAGCTGGTATGAGCTGGCTACAGCATATCCCTGGCTGTAACCCTTCAGCCAAATGTAGGCTCTTTTAGAGCCATGACTGATTTTTATTCATTTGTACCTTGAGTACCTAGAACAGTACCATAGACATTGTGGACACTTGATAAATATGTGTTGAGAAGACTTATGTTAGGAAATGTTTTTCCTCTTAAGACAGTCCATTTTACTTTTAAACAGCTCGAATCATTAGTTTTTGTTCTGTGCTGTGAGAATCTTCAATTGTTTGGCTTGTACCCACAGCTCTAAATTCTGACCATATATGCTAGGTGGTAAAGGTAAAAATCCTGTTTCTTATAGTGACCTTTCTAATACTCAGCTATTATGTTTTTTTTTTTCTGTCTTTTCTTCACCAGGTTAAACATACCCAGCTCCTTGGACCAATCTTTATATCTCTCAACATCCAACTATCAATCACTTTTAGAATATGTTGCCCATAACTGAACACAATATTACACATGTGCTCTGATCAGGGCATAGTAAAATGGGACTAATACTATTATCACCATTGTTTCACATTGTTTCCCTCTGTTGGCATAGCTTATGATCACATTTGTTTCTGGAACTAAAACTTCCAGATTGGTACAATGTGACAGCATGTAGGCTTCATTAACATAGCCTTCAAGAAAATGGGTTCACTTCTAGGCCATGATAAGGGCATTGAAGAAGGACTTTGTGGATCTTTTGAATATAGTGTAATAGCAAGCAGAGAAGTACTTAGCACCTTGTTTCAGCTATTTAATTATTTAGAACCTTTATTCAGTTCAAGTTTCTTTTAAGCCTTGCCCATGATTATATCAAATCTTTGCTAAGAAACAGAACTTGTGAACCCCACAGTGGGAGGAACTTGCTGATGCAACAGGAAGGGGCAGAACAGGGAGGAGCTAATGACCATATATGAGGAGAAGCCCAAGCTGGGAAAGAGCAGAACTGAGAAAAGAACACTTGTGGTGGTAGAATTGAGAAGGAGAAAACATGTGAAGTCCTGGAGGAGGGTTTTGGAGGCTCTGGGACTATACTGACAATTTGTGTTGAGTTCTCAGACTTTGCTTGTGGATCTGTGTTGATTTCACAGGCATAAAGTAAATTGATGATGGTGCCAGCAATGTGCATGAATGTTGTTTTATGTGTATGAATGTTGTTTTGTCTCTGTTAAGCTTTGTCTTCCCAGAAACAGAAACTGTGAAGGACTTGAGGTGGACTGGACACTGTGAGCTTCAATATGGAATGGGAACTGGACAAGGAACTGGACAAGGAGTTGAGAGCTGACTACCTTTGAATCCAGGTGACAGTGGGTAGATTTTGGCAGGAGCTGAGACCATAGAAGAGGAACCATGGAATCCGAGTCAAGATGAAAAGACCTCTCCTTGGGTACTTAGTGCTGACTGAGATCATGATTTACTGTGGCCTTGGGATAGGAGAACTTTGTACTCCAGAGATTAAGACAATGTGACCTAGGGGAGAACTTTGACCTTTGTACTTTGTGTCCCTTAAGGAGGCTTACTTGAGTTAAGGACTTACTGAATGATATATTTTGTTTAAATTTGTTTAAAATTATGTGGTCATTTTGATGAATACTATGTGGCCACTTTAGTGATAAGTTGTTATGCTATAACATTGTGAATGCTGTACTTTGGTTTCTGTGAATGTTTTGCTTTAATTTACTGCTGAATAAATAGAGAGTTCACTATACTATGTGATCAGAACCTTAAAGCTGTTCACAGAAGCAGTCCTGAGGAAAGCTGCTCATGCTTGGCTTTACATATAATGCTGGCAAGAGAATCAAATTGCTATTTCTGAACCAACCTAAGTATGGAGAAGCCAATAAGCTTGGTCACTAGGTAAAAAATTCTTGGCCAACCCAAGAAACAATGAAATATAAATATGGGGTTAGAATGAGGCACATGACTAGTGAAATTCATGTATCCAGGGCAGCTCACAACTTTATATTGCATGCACTGGGGTCCTTGATTTCTTTCAGGAACAGTTTGTACCACATGTTACCTTACCTGACGTGTAGAACCATTTTTCTTCTGGACCTCTCCACTTTCCAGCTAGATGAAATGGATTCTCTGAATACTGTTATGCCAATTAAAGCAGTGCTAAATTCTTTCAACAGACAGTAACCCTAAGCCTAGGATAGGGTTACAACTGCTCTCTTAGCTGGATACTGAGGCAACATCACATACAATTTTCCTTAAATCTGAGATCTATAGTGTTTCATATTTGTTCTCTGGACTTTGAAAGAGTTTTCTCTCTTAAGCCATAGAAGACAGTAAAGGGCAAGGTAGGAAAGCCTCTGAAAGGTTTCCCCCCTCTAAAACTATAAATGTTCCTAGAGAATAAGGCAGCCTTTCCAACAGCCAGCTCTTCAAATGGCAGAGGTGTACCACTATCTATGAAAGTTCCCCTGAAATATGTTAAGCTATTTTTTATGATAATGAAATGAACGATATTTATAAAGTACTTTGCAAACCTTAAAATGCTATATAAATACTAACCCAAATTGGGGGAGGAAAGGGAATGAGGCTCTAGCTGCATCTCATTTGACAAAGGTTTTTGGTAGCCTCTGACCAAATTGACATGACTTCCTTGTTACTCAAGGGCATATAAAAAGCCCATTCACATTGAGTTGGGGTCATCTAGACTTAGCAGATGTCCTAAGACCATAAGAGTCCCCACATTCTTTCCTTGTTGATCAATTAGGTTTTAATATGGAGATGTAGGGGAGTATGAAAATTTCTACCCAATCAAAATGTTGGTATATTTTTCTATGTTATAAATAATTAAAGCTCCTTGCTATTGAATGACTTATGAATCCTTTACTTCATTCCAACATCAAACTTAAACTAATCAGATATCAGCCTGAATCGAATCTTACCTTAACGAGGATTCTGCTTTCTCTAATCAGCTCTCAGCATCAGAACTTTCCTCTAATCATATCACCTCCCCATATCAACTGCAAAACCTATCTTATCACTAATCATCTAGTCTCATTTGCGCTCTGTTTCTATCTCTGCAATGCTTCTCTGACTCTCAACTGAAATCCATTTCCTTCTCAACTCCATTAGTTTCTGTAGCCTTCTTCAGCATCTATTCTCTTGGCTCCTAGATCCTGACTCCTAAATTCTGACTCTTTATTTCTGACTCCTGATGCTTGTGTCTTATGTCTTTTAAATCTTGTGCCATGTGTCCTGTCTTCTATCTTCTATATTTAGCTTCTAATGCTGGTTTCTACTCTGGTTTCTCAAGTCAGGACCTCCTAGTATGTATTATACCACCTCTATCAAAAGTTGATAAGCTCAAAATCCACATTTCATTCAGATATTACATAAGTAGTTAAATATACAATTGTCCCAAAGTCCTAAAATAGTTTTGATAGTTTCCTAAATATAAATAAAAATACAGTTTCATAAATATAAATACATTTCCTAAATAAATTTGCTATCAATAAATACTTTTGCCTCGAAAAGATTGCTTTTCTCTAAGATCTCAGAATTTTCTGTTTCACCTCAAGCTACTTTTTCCTATATATCTCAAAAAAAGTCCTTTTTTTCAGCCCCTTCTTTTTTGTATTTTTTTCCCTAAGCAGAGGTGACCGAAAAGCAATCCTGAGATTTAGTATCTAAGTGGCAAAATAGACAGAACTCTGGGCTTGCAATTAAGAAGACCTGATTTCAAATCTAGCCTCAGTTACATTCTAGTTGTGTGACCCTGGGGAAGTCACTTAACCTCTGTTTACTTTTATTTCCTCAACTTTAAAATGGGGTAAATAATAGAAGTTACTTCCCAGGGTGGTTGTGAGGATCAAATAAGGTAATATTAGTAAAGCTTAGTACAGTGTTTGGCACATAGTAGGCACTAAACAAATGCATATTCTGTCCTTGCCTGAGATAGGTACTTCTAGCTTTGGCTACTACTACCCAGACTTGAGAGTTCCAAAATCATTGAGAGGTCTGTGTGATTGGCAAGAAGAGATGACCTCTATAACATCTCCTCATGGAAAAAGATGACCTCCACCAATGCAATTGTTTGGACTATGCAGAGCTGGGGAATAAGACTGTCAGTGATTTTATTACTTTTTTCATTTTAAAAAATATTTTATGTGAATTATGTAAACAGTAGTTAAAATGAGAATTATAGTTTATTGTTTCATATTTTCATACTTGTCAATGTGTGCCTTACAAATCTTGTACTTTTAAGTATTTCTTTTGTAGTAGAAAAAAAAGCTGTCCTTTTTCCTGATCTATCTTGTATGTTGAATATTTTTCATGTAAGTTGAATATCTTTCTAGAAGGGATCCTATTAATCCTTTTGAAGTGATCCTTAAATATGAAAATGGGGTATAATGAGTGAAAAGGGAAAAAAAAGCTTGACTCTTGACTGAATGCAATTCATATATTCCTAGAACTAAATATATAATATATAATCCTTAGTAGAAGAGGGTTCCTAACATGCCAGAGGCTCCAGTTTTTACATAAAGGGAAAATAACATTTCAAAATCTCAGAACTCTAACAATTCCTGATCAACAGTGACCAATCCTGACTTCAGAGACCTTTAAAAGCAGATTCTCATTTCTCAACAGAGAATGCTGAAATATAGATTTGGAATGAGGTAAAAATTATAAGACATGGTCAATATGTTGATTCATTTTGCTTAATTATACTTCTTAAGTAAAAGAGAGGTTTCTTTTGTTGTTTTAGGGAATCACTGTGAAGTAACAATAATGTAAATTTTAACAGCAAAAGCGAAAAATATTTTTAAATAAAAATTCTGAAATATATCCATTTTGAATTTGTCTACTCAAGGTTTTTGTTTTGTGGGAAAAATTATTTGATGGTTCATTTTATTCCATCTTCAGAGACCAATATGTTTAAATCATTCATTTCCTATTGTGTCAGTTTTGTTCATTTATATTTTGTAGGCAGTCATCTAATCCCTCTAAATTTTCTAATTTGTTAGACTATAACCATGGTAGTATTCTCTAATAACAGTAATCTCCTTTGCCAGACATGGTGGCACATGTTTGTAATCCCTACAATACCTGTGATTTTACTACTAGATTTATATGCCAAAGTGATCAAAGAAAAAGGAAAAGGATATTATGTGCATTAATATTATATAATATATATAACATATATAATATGTACACACACATATATAGACAGCATAGATATATTCATGGCATACAAACATACACACACACACACATTCTTTTTGTGATGGTAAGATTTGGAAATTGAGGGGATGCTCATTAATAGTGCAATGCCTAAACAAGTCGTGGTACATGATTGTGATGGAATATTATTGTGCTGTAAGAAATGACAAAGGGTTGGCTTCAGAAACACCTAGAAAGAATTATATGTACTGATGCAAAGTGAAGGAAACAGAACTAGGAGAACATTGTATATAGTAATAGCAATATTGTAATGATAATCAACTGTGAAAGATTTTGCTACTCTGATCAATAAAATGATCCAGAATTCCAAAGGACAAATGATAAAAAATGCTATTACCTCTCCAGAGAGAAAACTGATGAACTCTGAATGCAGATTGAAACATACTTTTTTTCTCTTAATTCTTCTTGCTTTTTTTTCAATATGGTTAATGTGGAAATGTGTTTTGCATGACAGTTTTTATGGATATAAAATTTCTTGTCTTCTCAATTGGTGGGGAAGGGGGTAGAAGGAGGAAGAGGATAATAAAATTGATTTTTTTTTAAAGAGGGCCAACGTAGTCGGATTACAAATAGAACAAGTCAAAATTTCTGTGCTAATCAGTTTTGGACTGGGCCTTAAGTAGCCACTGTACTTCCAGCCTGGGTGAGACAAGGAGGCTCAGTCTAAATGACAAAAATAATAATAACAAAAGTCTTAAGGAAAAGTCTTAACAAACCATGCGTGGCATCTCTCAAAAGCATATCCTTTATCCTTTAAGGCCTGCTTTATATCCATTTTCTTTATAAAATCTACTCTAACCACTGTCACTAGAAGTAATCTCTTTCTCTCTGCCTCTGATTTTATCTCTCTCTTTTGCTGATTAAATTTTAGTGGATTGTCCATTTTATTGGTGTTCAAAAAAACCAAAAACCTCCTGATTTTAGTTATCAAATCAAGTGCTCAAATTTCATTTCTATTTTCATTTTCTCTTAACTTTATAGTCTCGATTACATGGTTATAATATAATTGGCTTTAGATTGATTTTTAATCTTCCCTATAGATGATTGCTTTATTCTTTTTGTTTTGTTTTTAAATGTGATTCCAATTCATTTTCTCTTCTTTCTTATTAACTTATGTAGTTAATTATATCAATTTGCCTTTAATAATTGCTTTGCATATGATATGTTGATTCATAGTAGAATTCATAGTAGAAATATTTTTATAAAATATTCTATGATTTTTTCATATCTTTTTTTAACTTGTTCAATTGTTCAATAGATTGCTTAATAATTGTCATGGTGTTTTATATATCTTAATGCTATTATTTTGTGATTCTAATTTTGTTGCATATCTGAAAATATAACAAATAAAGTTTTGCCATTTTGATTTGTGTAAGGTTTCTTCATGAAGTGGTATGTGATTGATTTTTGCTAGAATTCCATGTGCACTTGAAAAAAATGTGTTTTCCATTTTGTTCTCTCCATACAGCTTATAATTCCAACTTATTAAGTAAATAATTCAAAATTCAAATAATTCAAAAATATCATTTATCTTTCTATTTGATTTGTCATATTCTAATAATGCAGTGTTAAAGACCCCTATTATGTTTTAGTCTATTTCTTTTGTATTACTGTCAATATTTCTTTAAGAATTAAACTGAAAAAATTATGTGGCACATGTTAATTGAGAATTATTACCTTTTTGCTTATCTTTTTCTTTTGCCATTGTGTAATTCCTGTGTACTTGTCAATTTTTTTCTGACTTGAATTCCACTTATTTATCTGACAAAACTATCAACCCTGATTTTTTTACACTAGTATTTGAATAACATAATTTACACCAACCTATTAATTTTAATCTATTTTTTTGCATTAAAAGTTTTTCCTGTAAAGAAATTACTGATGATTTTTCTTTATCTGTTCTACTTTTCTTCTAACTCTGATAAGAAAATGCAGACTATTTATATTTGTTGTTATAAAAATATATTTTATTTATCTTCTATCATTTTTTTCATATTGCTCTCAATACTGACTACTATGGGGAAAGTCTTTTAATCTTCTATACTTATTTCAACCCCTAGATCTCATGACTAAAAGAAGTTATGCTTTTATTTTTTAACTGTTAATTAATTCTTATACTCCCTTGAGATGTCATTTATTATCATTTTTCCTTCTTGTTTTATTGTTAACATTTGTCATTTGACCTGTTTCCCATAAGTGTTCATGTTTTCCATTTAAATACCTTTCAAATGGTAGATTTAGATAATGTAATATTCTTTATCCTTTTGTTAAACAAAAGAATATATATATTTTATTGCAATGTCTAATAAGTTTATATTATAGGTTTGTAAAAGGTTTGATTTTACTCAGATATTTTATTTTTCATTTCATTAAATGTTACTTCTTTCTTGATACTCAGGGAAGTTTTTACCTTTAAAATTGTGTAGATTTAAAATGAAAAGCCTTGATGAAGCAAATTGAGGACTTCTCCTTGCTAATGTTCTCTCTCTGTCTCTCTTTCTCCCTCTCTCCCTCCTTTCTCTCGCTCCTTTTTAAGAGTTTCCTAATCTACTCCATTTTGGAAACTTTTCTTCTAATTACTACAAAGTAATCAAATACAATGTGAAACTTTTTTTTCTTTTTCAATAATTTCTGAGATTCAAATTAATCTGCTAGTAATTTTTGCCTTGTCTTGAAATTTTGTTATTTTAATTTGCATAAGCAATAGTTGGGAAAATTTAGTTTTTGGGAATAAGACTTTTCTCTGAGATATTTGGTTAAAATATTTTCCCAATCTGTTTCTTTTCTTAAAATTCTATCAGTATGGATTTTATTCATGTAGCAACACAAATATTCATACAAATTATCTATTTTTATCTTCTGTAATCTCCTCTAACCTGCAGTGAATTAAGAATTTTCCTCCATTGGCAGTTGCAAAAAGTAAACCTGTCATATAGTAAGCGATTAATAAATGTTTATTGACTGACCAATTGAATTCAATTCAACATGAATAATTAGGTATCTACATAGTCAGATACAAAATATGCTCAAATTAAGGACAATATAATTCTGGGGTTATGGAAAGTAGTAAGAGCTATATTGGATTAAAAAAACACTCATATGAGGTAGCTTTTGAGCTGATGAAGAAGGATAGAAATTCAAAGAGGTAAGGTGGAAGAGGAAGGCATTATAGACATTGAGGAAAGTTGTGTGAAGGCATAGAGGTAGAAGATGGAATATTGTGTAAGGGAAATAATCTGTATAATGTTCACATGGGATAGAGGGAAATAGTGGGAGATCAGTCCATAAGTGGGAGCTATATTTGAAGGACTATGTTACTAATGGTTTTTAATAACAGATTTACTTAGTGGATATTATTCATTATCATTATTTCATAGAAAGACAAGGAGAAGATAACTTTCTTCTGTCCAAATGGATTCCTCTCATTTAGGGGCACTCTAGGTACCCCAAAAGACACCAGCCTCTTTCTGTTGACTTATGGGAAAAGATATTGGAGTCAAGAACTACATGGAAGAATTGGTATACCTAATGATTGCTTTGGATTTGGATTTGCAAAGATATTTTTAAAACATGAGGAAAGAGTAATGAAAATATTGTGACCCATAAAATATGTATGTATACATAAAATTATACAAATAGATGGACACATATAGATAAATCTATAAATATATAGACATACCTATTTTATCAGTCACATTTTTAAGATGTGATAAATTTTTCAGCCCTAGTTTCTTCAGGTGATCCAATATTTTCATCATTCTTTCCTCATGTTCTTTTCATATCTTTCCAAATAAAATGCATTTGAAATGTGTGTATATCTATATCTATCTATCTATATAGATAGGTGTACATGCACACATACACAGTGAAAGATAATAACATCAACTTTTATGAAAAGTGACCACATATTAGGGCACAAAGATATTAAAAATAAATATCAAAAGGCAGAAATAGTTAACACAACCTTTACAAATAAAAATAGTGATTAATTCAAAGAGCACAAACCAAAGATGCAGATACTTATCATTCTCTTGTTTAGATATTAGACTATATTTGTCTCATAAAAAGAATCTAGTAGACTGCTCTCTATCTCAGTTTTTGAAAACAATATTTCCTTTTGGTAACAATTGGTATTTAAAAGATTGATCTGTGAATTCATCAATCACTTAATTGATACTAGTTTATTTTGCTAAAACATCCCAGGGCTGAAAAATTATAATTTTTATTATTTATAAAATTTATTAAAAATTATAATGCTAAAAGTATATATAATAGAATAAAGTAGGAGAGAATAAATGGACTGAATGTGCATTTTAGTCAGTCAACTAGCATTTTTGAAGTGCCCACTATGTATAAGGAACTAGTAATACAAAAAAGGCAAAAGGCAATCTTTACCCTCAAGCAGCTTATAATTTAAAGGGGGAGACAACATGCAAACAACTACGTATAAAGAAGATATATACAGGATAAATTAAAGATAATCAGAGGGAAGGCATTAGCATTAAGGATTCTAAGGATCAGGAAATGCTTCTTGAAGAAATTGACATTGTAGCTGAATCTTGAAGGAAGTCAGCAAAGTTAGAAAGCACAGATGAAGAAGGGAAAAAAAATTCCAGGCATGGGGGACAACCTAGTAAAAATGCCTAGAGTTGGGAGATGAAGTATCTTGTGGAAGGAACAGCAAGGAGGACAATGTTATTGTATCTGTTTTTTAAATATATAGTCAACAAATAAGCAGACCCCCCAAAAGCATATGAGATGATAAGATGAGAAACAATAAATTAAAAAACAAAACAACTATAGAAATGATAAACAAAACTAAAAGTTTTTAAAAGACTAAAAAAATTACTGAACCTTTGGCCTACTTGACTAAAAAGAAGAGAACAGAAAATAAAATTTAAAGTACAAATGTAACAGTTGAAATCAACAAAACTAGAAGAATTTTTTAAATTATCAAAACCTACTACGAACAGATATATGCTAACAAAACTAAGACCACAAAAGAAAGAGAAATATTTTCAAAAAAAATTAATTTAATGAAATATCAAATAGAGATCTTAAGTATTCCAATCTCAGAAAAGGAAAGAGAACATTCTGGAAGAAAGAAAGAAAAAGAAAGAAAGAAAGAAAGAAAGAAAGAAAGAAAGAAAGAAAGAAAGAAAGAAAGAAAGAAAGAAAGAAAGAAAGAAAGAAAGAAAGAAAGAAAGAAAGAAAAAGAAAGAAAGATTGAAGGAAGGAAGGAAGGAAGGACCAAAAGGGGAAAAAGTCCTTGTCTTTACATATTCACAAAATTCTCTTAAACATTTTTTAAATTAGTACCAATGCTACACAAATTTTTCCCAGAAAAAGAAAGTTGCTTCCCAGATTCCTTTCATAAGAAAAAAATATATATTATTAATAATGAAACAAAAAAGACAAATTAAATAAAGGAGAACCATAGAACAATGTTATTAATATAATTTTTAAAAACTATTTGGATAAAATCCTGTCAGACTATAACAATTCATCCAAGAAATGATTAATTATGACCACACTGGATTTATACCACAGAAGTAAGAATAGTTTAACATTATGGAATCATTCAACCTAATTAATCATATTAAAAACAAAAACATCCAAAACCACATGACTATCTCAATTTATACAGAAAAGACCTCTGACAAGTACAACACTAACTTATGCTATAAACAGAGGTGGAGAATCTGTGTTATCCCATCCCATTATAGGCATAAAGGAAAATTTTGTATTATAAAAAGAATCTATCTAAAAGCAAAACCAAGACTCAAATACAATGAAAGGCACAAGAATACTTCCCAGTAAATACAGGAGTAAAACAAGGATACCCAGTTTTTCTGCTACTATTCAATATGGTTCTAAAAATGCTAGCAATAAGAGAAGAAAAAGAAATGAGTTAGTCCTGGCAATGCATGAGTCATACTTATCAATCTATCTGGACATCTCTGCAAAGTATACTACCAAGGTAAGAGAATTTATGTGCAGCATTCCAAATCTCTCCACTTTTTATAACCAATGATCCCAGGTATGGATGGTGTGATACTGGTTGTGGCTATTTTCTTGGAGTTAATTGTTAGACCAGAATTAATACAAGCAGATAATCAATCCATACTTCATTGAATCTCAGCCTCAGAGGCTGAATTGAGTGCACAATCATCCATGAACAAAAAGTCGCATACCAGCTCTCTCCATGTTAGTCTTTGCTTGTAGCCTTTTCAAGTTAAATAGTCTGCCATCAGTTCAATAGCAACTATAAAAGATAAAATAGGTAATTTTGCTCATATGAAGCAGAAAAACGTATGTTTAAACAAAATTCATGCTTCTAAGAAATGAAAGGAAGTGACCATATGGGGGGAAATCTATTATCAGTTTTCTCAGATAAGGGAATCAAGATAGAATAAAAAACTTCACGTTTGTGTATACATACACATGTATACATGTGTGTATATGTATATGCGTATATATATGTTATGCATCTTGTGTGTATGTATATGTATTTGTTATATGCACACACAATACATATGTTTGTTTTCATATACTTCTCCTTTGGAGTCATACTTGTTCTTTATAATTTTGTTACATATGTATGATTTATATACATATATGTATACAAGTGAACAAAAGTCATTGCCCAATAGATAAGTAGTCAAAGAATATAAACTAAGTGTCCTCAAAAGAACTACAAATATTAATAGTCATGTAAATAACATGACAAATTACTATTAAGGAAAGAAATGCACATAAAAATAACCCTGAGGTTTTATTTCACTCCCAGAAAATTTTCAAAGATAACAAAAGTTGAAATAAGATGTGAAAAGACAGACATAACAGGGCATAGTTGGTGGAGCTAAGAATTAATATAACCATTTTGAAAATCAATTTTCAAATCAAATTTTTAAAATGGAATTATAAAAAGAAAATGACTAAAATGTCCACACCCTTTGACCTTGAGATTCTATTACTAGACTTGTACCCCAAAGAGGTCATTGATAAAAAGAAAGTTCCCAATATACATCAAAGTATTTGTAGCAGCACTCTTTATGGCAGCAAATAATCAGAAGCATAGCAGATGATAATCAGTAAATGAATAACTAAAAAAAATTATAGTCCATGAATATAGTGGAATAATATTACGATTCTATAAGAAACAAGTATGTTGAATACAGAAAAGTAAGAAAATACAAAATTTGACGCAGAGTGAAGTGCGCAAAACCAAGAAAATAACATACACAATGCTATAGCAACATAAATAGAATTAAAAGCTACAAAACAATCAAAACTAGATGTTGCAAAATTAGAAAGTACAAACATGGCTCCAAAGAAGAGATATGAGTAAACAATCCCTCTTTACTCCTTTGCAAAGATGGGAGTTTCATAGGAATGGTACACTTGTATACATGTATTTCTAGACTTTTTTTAATACATTGTTTGCTGATTTTTCTTAATCTCACTATTTTTTTAAATCTTTTTTGTCTTTACAAAATATTAATTGTTATATGGGATGACTCTCTGAGATGAAGGAGTTGGAATACTAAGACAAATTTTGATGATGTAAAAAACAGAATATCAATTTTTTTTCTTTTTTTTTTTTTGGAGGGGGGAAAGTAGGGCCATTGGGGTTAAATGACTTGCCCAAGATCACACAGCTAGTAAGTGTATCAAGTGTCTGAGGTCAAATTTGAACTCAGGTCCTCCTGACTCCAGGGCTATTACTCTATTCTAGTTGCCCCCTCAATTAATTTTTTTTAAAGAAACTATTGTATTAGCTAGATGTGGCTAACCTTAAATTGTTAATAGAGAAGTGCCAATTTTTCAGAACCTCTGTCAAATAAATGGGAAACAACTATGTAATGTAATGTAACTAATATTTGAACTTAAAACTACCAGGAAACTCACTTAAATTAGTTCCAGCAGAGAAAAGGCTTATTTACCAACTGTACCCATCCAAAAAGTATTCAAGACTTACATTTGGTGGCCATTATCAGAAATTTGTAAGGAACAAAAAAAACCTGCTACTATTGTTGAACTACTCAGCAATTCCTTGTTGATATTGCATTGGAGAGAACTGAAGCCAAAAGGTCAAGAAAGGTCAGTTTAGTCTAAACCACTTAAAAACATTTGGAGATCACTGAAATGAGAAACTTGGAAAAGCTCAAAGGAAAGTGTCAGCTCTTCACACATGCACCAGAATTGGCCTATTTGTCTCATAAAAGCATTGGTCACCAGAAAATATTTACTGCTGCCATTAGAGAACTTCCTAAGAGTAAGGTCTACCATCCAATATAAAAATTAGTTTTTGAGTCTGATGTGGGTTATCACTGAAAAGTTTAGAGACTATATGGATCTAAATTCAATGCCATCATGGGTATCCCAGGGAGGAGGAGGTTCTGGCTGGTGAAATAGAGAACATAATACAAAATATTAGGGGGGGAGGGGCAGGTCTTGATGTTGACCGTAGTCTTGGAACAGGCAGTCTGCAAGAGCGTAGCTCCATTTTGCAGATAACTCAGATTTACAATGAAGACCAATGACTGTTCAGGAAGTAAAATCATACTGCCTCTAGCTCTGATTTTCATGGTGCTTCTTTGCTCATAACCACCTCTTTACATTGGGACACCCACTGTGAACTGCCAAGATTTGGTGTCACTCACCACATCGACCAGATTGTTTAGATTTGGGACTTTAGTACTTCTATAGAAGGAAATATAAACCTGGGATTTCTTGACTTCATTCTCTCATATTCTGTGCCCTTTTTTATGGGGGAGGAATTATGTTGCTTATCTTTCATTTGTTTTATTTTTCCATGTTTCCAATTTAGGATTTCTTCCTCTAGTCCTGCCTATACTAGGGTTTTAACATCCCCAGGTTGGGATTATCTGGTAGAAGCTCTAAAGTCATTCAAAAGACCTTTAGGAACTTGCTACATGTCATGGCAAGCAAAATTGTACTTAGCTCCTTGTTTAAGTTTTTAGCTCCTTATTTCAGCTCTTCAAGTGTCTTTGAGCCTTACCCGTGATTATAATAAGTCTTTTGCTAGAAACAAAATTTGGTGAAGCCCACAGTGGGAGGAACTTGCCAAAAGACCATATAAAAGCAGGAGCACAACCTGGGACCAAGCAGAACTGAAAGGGAGAAGACTTGTGGTATCTGGCACTCTGTTCTGTCTGTGTTGATTTGTGTTTGTGTTACTTTGTCAGACAGGAGCACCCTTGTGTTGATTTCACAGGCAGGAAGTGAATTGAGATGATAGTGCCAGCAATGTGTGTGAACATTGTTGTAACTGTGTGGAGCTGGACCGGGAGCTGGATTGGGAAGTGGACCAGGAGCTGGGAGCTTCCTACCTGTGAATCCAGGTGACAGTTGGATGAATTCAGACAAGAACTGGGTACATGGAAGAGGAACCATGGAGTCTGGGAGTCAGCCTCAAGTCAAGATTAAAGGACCTTTCCTTGGGTGCTAAGTGCTGACTAACAAGATCATGATTTACTGTGACCTAGGGGTGGGAGACCTTTATACTTTGTATTTCATTTGCTCCTTAAGGATGATTGAGTTAAGAATTATTGGAAGCTAGTCTCTAATCAAGATGAAAGAAGACTTTAGATGGGTACTTTTATTGATTGATTCAGATTGTGACTTACTGAATGATATCTTTTGTTTAAGAACATGTGGCTACTTTAGTAGTAAGCTGTTATGTTATATCGTTGTGAATGTTGAACTTTGGTTTCTGTGAATGTTTTGCTTCAGTTTATTGCTGAATAAATAGAGAGTTCCCTATACTACATGATCAGAACCTTAAAGCTATTCATAGCAACAGTCCTTAGGAGAGCTGCTTGTGCTTGGCTTCACACTACCAAGGGGTGGGATATGGTAGGAAGGATATCTACCAGATTCCCCCAATGTATGAAATGGGATGGTATTGAAACTTTCCTTGAGACTCAAATGGTTAATAGCACTAAAAGTTCCTCTCAGTGACATCATTTTTAATCGCCTGAGTAAAAAAGCCAAGAGGAGGTCCAGGCCTGCTCTTCTACTTATGTAGTATAGTATCAGGGGTAATCAGAAGCAGGAAAGCTATGCTCAATTGAAATAATACATAGGATCATTGCTACATATACTTTTTGAATATCCTCCCCCCCACATACCCATAGCAATATAAATCTCCTTTTATTAACTATTGAATGATATATGAGAATCTTATTTGATCCCAACATCAGACCTAAATTGCTTGGGAATAAACTAATCCAGGCAAACCCACAAAATGTATGGGTAGAATTTTGAGGAGCAAACTCCTATCCTATAGGGTAAATAGAATTATAAACCATTAGGAGTTTGGGAATGATGATGGAGAGTAGGCTCTTTCATAAAGGTAGCTAGAGTGCAAAGGTTTCTTTGCTTCATGAAGAAAAAAATGCTTTTCACTAGTAATGCTGTTCCTACTGTCCCTCTGACCCTATAAAAATACCTCTCAAGGCAGCTTCAGACCTCAGACCTGGTAGAATTCTACTCCGTGCTGGACTATGTACTGCCACTTGAGCATACGTTCCATGGAGAAAATGGGAAACAAGGAAAATTCTTAGGTCTAAACTGAACCAGAAATGAACCAGGACCAACACTGCCAACAGGTATGCTTGGCATATGTTTTAAAAGTATATTCTAACAAGTGAAGTAAATCTGTTCTTCAATAATCCTCTGGCTTGTACTAAGTTCATCATTTACATCACCTCAATATCTGAGGTTGGGATGGCCTCTGGCAGCTGCCCACAACACTGTGTTAACTGGCAGCTGTGTTAAATATGCAAATATGTGATTTGCTAGTTTCTGTACTATGTTTAATACTCATAGATAGTGGGGTACCCCATGTGGTTTGCAGGGACTGCAAATTCTCCACTAGAAGAAGATGTAAGAAAGGGCACAAAGTCTTTGCTGTCACATGCATATGAAAGACCAAGAAAGTGTCTATATTGGAGAGCAATGACCTTACCCCTTGAGTTTAGCTTTTGTGCTTGCTTAGTCATTTTCATAAGAGTTGCAAAGCATGTAGAATCCCCAAAATGCCATAAGAGGTCAGACTCAGCCCTTTGGGGTTTCTATGGTAGGGCCCTCCTCCCAGAAATGATTTTGGAGTTACGGAAATCTCAAATAGGGATTAAACAGAAACTCCTAAGAATTTCTACCCTAAACTAAAGAGCATTCTCTGGCAGAGATCCAAACCCCTGGAAATTTTCTGAAAATATATTTCAAAAAATAGGATTAAGCCTAAGGGCAATAGTTGGCTAAGAGTGACTGGCCTCTATGTTCTCCAGAACTTGGTGCCTAATGTAAAGAATATCCTTCTGGAGATTTTTTAAAAGTATTTTCTACTCAAGGCTTCAAAGGAACAGAAGCTCAGAAGGTTCTTCTCTCAACTCTTAGAAAAACTTTGCCTAGTCTAAGGGCTTCTACTTTCTAAAAGACTTAAGCAAAATAAATAAATAAAGCCTATGGGCTTTATGTTAAAATAGTCCAGCAGAGCCTACTTTTCCCATGAGGAACAGATGCTGTTAAAAGCCAAAAGCAGAGAGAAGTTCAATAACCACATGTCCAGTAGAGTTGCCACCAGCAGCACTCAGAAGTGAACACAGAACCAGTGATAGTGGAGCAACAATGTGCATTGGTCACTTGAGACCAGCAGGGAGCAATGCCTAGTGGAATTTATGTATCCATGAGAGACTACGCCTCTAGGGCAATGCTACACATTCAGCAGAGACTTTGGTGTTCATCCTTCTTTTGGAAGAGAACCAATGACACCACAGGCTGTCTTGACTTGTACATGAATCAGGTTTAAGTGAAGCAGAGTTGAACAAAGTGGTCAGCCTCACTCTTTCTTCCACGGGCATCAAAGTCCAGACAAAAGTCAAGACAATTGGTGATGGCCCAGGATGTCGTGGATGATCTTGGTATCGTTAGTATCTGACTCTAAGTGCTCCACAAAACCTGCTTCAGCTTTCTTCGTGGCCGTTAGAACAAATTGTTCTCGCCCACCCATTCTGCCAGGGAAAATCTTCGCGTGCTTGGGGTAGATATCACCCTAAATCACCAACTGGTTTAATGCCTGTTGGTTACCGTCAACCTAGTTTTAGCCTGTCTGTTTAGATGGTTCTACCAGAGTGTGGTCACTATGCACGCTACAACTTCTTGGAGTCACAGGTGAGAGTTGGGTGAAGGTGGATGAACAGTCCTGAAAAGGGCTCAGCAGCCCCTCATATCTGAGGCCTTAGTTTCTTCTGAACATACCATAGAACAGAGACTACTTGCCACTTGGAACTAGGGAGGAGCGGGCCTGGTCGAAGAAGCAGTGCAGCATCATTACCAGAAGATATCAGGAGCCATGCAGTGTTACTGACGTGACTGGTCCCTTCATGGGTAAACTATGGGAACACATGTTCTCTCCAGATGTGTACGTCTTCAGTGTTCACTTTGTGTGACCACTATAAATTTTAGGAAAGGTTTTATTGCTACTTTTCTTACTATGCTATTTCATTAAATGCCTTTGTTTTAAACTAATTGTGTCCTCTGGTTTAATGGTAAAGATAAACCAATCAGTGGGAGCTCATGAATTTTGAGCATATGCAGATGTACAGACTAACTCAAACCTAGTGTTGTATGATTTTAAAGGCAATTAGCTGGCTCAGTGGATAAAGCATTGGGCTTGGAATTTGGAAGACCAGAGTTCAAATTCTGCCTTAGATACTTATTAACAGTGTGACCTTGGGCAAATTACTTAATCTCACTTTCTTCATCTGTAAAAATGGCAATAATAATAGAACCTACTTACAGGTTCTATTACTATGAGGATCAATGAGTTAATATTTATAAAAATACTTAGCACCGTACTTGGCACACAGTAAACACCAAAAAATATGAGCTATTATCTGGGGAAATGTATGTGCTACCTAGACAGAGGATGCCCCAAAGTGCTTTAATTATTTGGTTTTAGTCCCCAAGTCCATTTTTTACTCCCGTGCTCCTTAGGCATTTTACAGCTTGCTACTGATGCTGATTATCACCCATATATTTATTTGTTGTGGTGTCTGTTATGTTACATTTTTATACTGGAGGAAGAAAGAAAGAAAAAAGGAAAGTAATGTGATTAAAAGAAATATTTCCTTCGTTTCTGTCAACCCTTCCTTAAACTGTCTGCTACTTTCTAGTCTTTTGTCTCAACCATCAAAGCTGTTAATGTTTTGAACTCTATGTGAGTTGCAGAATGCTAAAAATGTCCACTTGAAAACCTTAATCAGTTGGAAAGTTGGTAAATTATACCTTCATGTTATCCATATTGAGTACCCATTACTCCTGGACATAGCACATTAACTGACTCATTAGCTATTTCCAACCATATGGACTTGGGTTTGGATGGGTCACTTTGATAATATCCTGAGGTGAGCTTCCTAATTATTGCAATTATGTGATCTCAATCATGGGGCCAGTCACACAAAATAGTGTCAATGCCTTTAAAATGGGTGTCAATGCACCTAGACAATGACTGAGATGAGCAACATGCTCTTTGGTTGTCGTAAGTCCCTTGATACCCAAAAAGTAATTACTTGAAAAGTTCTGAGAACCTGCTAGAGATAGTCTGAGAACTCAGTAAGCATGGAATGCAGAAGATGCTGGCAATCAGGAAGGAATTTCTCTGAGTTGATGCTGTTTAGACCGAGACATTATGTCTTTCATGTAAATTTGGCAATGATATTTTAAGACACAAAACAGAAGAAAAAAAAAGAGCAGGTGCCAAAAAAAAAAATCACATTTTTACTGTGAAATCTCTGATGGTGTCACAGGGCAACAGTGTAAGAGGTCACAAATTGCTTATATACTACAAAAAAAATACCCAAACCCTGAAGTATCTTACAAAACAAAAAATGCCCATCCATGACAGCATATATATTCTTGCCAGTCGTGCCCTGCTACATAGATTTCTCCAATTTGTTAAATGTTCAAAAATGCTAAGCAAAGGGCAATATGTCTAAGTTGTGATGGTTTACACTGGTCATTTTCAAAGGTGAAATGCAAGAGAATTTGTCTCTAAGTTGCCCATCTCTTTTCATTAAATTCCTGGCTTCTCATTTAGCTAATCAAGATAAAGCAGGAGAAAATTAGAGATTTCAGCCTCTAAGAAGGCTGTTACTCTAGAGGGATATTATCCAGGCCAATCAAGCCTAATCATTAGGAAATTCTACCAGAGGAAAAAATCAGGTGAAAGCAACTAAGAAAGCATTTAAAAGGAGTTTCCTGAGAAAAGCAGTCTTTGGGAGTGTGAGGCATACTTAGGTGCCTTACAGGTTTCCAGAGGACTATTAAAAAAAATTAGTTTCCACGAGGACATGAAAGGTTTATCATCTCAGGATTGTAGCATGATGTTGGATGATTAAGGGGAGCCAAAAACCTGAGAAACAGCAAAGACTAAAGTGCTGTGTGTGGTAACTGACAAGTTCATCCAAGAGGTGAGAGGTGGCCACTAGGCGTTTTAAAGTCAGGGGTTGTCTAAAGTATGGGTTTTGCTTAGTTCTACTCAGAACCGTCAAAGCCTTCTGGGCTTCCTCTCTACAGGAGGAAACATATGATGAATAGGAAGTTAATAGAAGAGTTTCTTGTTATCCTTTTGTGGGAAGGATTGAATTAGGAGACTTAAAAGAGCAGAAGGAAAGTGAAACCTCACTTTTCATTTCACAATTCTTTTAGACTTCTAACTAGTTGTTGAGTTTTTCAGCCACTAAGAAAATTTTCTTCAGGTCTTAACTTCTTTGATGCTTAGTATCACTAGAAAAGTGACAGAGATAGATGGTCATCCCTAAGTAAGAAGAAAGAACAATGGATCTGAAAAATGGAAGGCAGGCCTTGGTTCAAACTTCACCTCTACTGCTTACTAACTTGGGCATATTACTTTCCTTTTCTGGGTCTCTCAATATGCTGATTTATTTCCTGAGAGGATTGGACTGGATGGTCTGTAATGCCCTTTCCAGCTTTAGATTCTGAGATCCCTTGAGCTAAAACTTTGACCTTGGCTATTCTTTGTCCCTCACAGACTATCTTTGATATCAACAACTACCACCTAGAACCTCATGGTGTAAACCTACCTTTCATTGAAGAGATCTCCCTTTTATGAAGAAATGGGGTTCAAAATCATGAAGCTCTAAATCCAAGCCATTCAGCTTTGAAATCTAAGCAAACTGCTAGACTAAGTCACAGAGTTATAATCTACAGCAGTGGGTTCAACTGAAATAGAAACACATCTCTGCTGCTACATATTGACTTAGAAAACCACAAATTAACATCATCTATGTTATATTGTATTTTACCTATTTTGTTAAATATTTCCCGATTGCATTTTAATTCAGTTCCCCACTGAGTAGTGTTCCATACCATAAGCTGACACTGTTCTTGACAATTCTGGTCTACAACTAACACTGTTCTTGACAATTCTGGTCTACAACTAAGTGCTAGCCACAGGACATCCAGCATCTAGTATACTGCCAAAATCTGTGAGTGCCAAATAAAATTACTAAATATTGTCATCTAGGGACTACATGAAAAGTCCTTATTTTTATATTTGGGTACTTGATATTATCTAACATTTCTGATAAATAGCATCCTCCTACATCAGAAAACTGAGGAAAAGTCATCAGAGAGGAGGGAAGGAAGTGGGAGGAAATAGAACACTAAATGAGAGAGAAGGTAGCACCTTGGTCTTTCATGACACATTTTTTTCAAAGGGCTTGGAGATGGAAACCTATTGACCGTTTAAGAAGTCCATGACCCCAGGGAATCTTCTCAGGTGATGCTATTTCACTGACCTACTTGAGAACATCAGGTTTAAGAGTCAAGATTGAGACCTAGAATTAAGATCTTGTTGCTGCCTAAAGTTCTAGTTCTGAATGGCTCACCTCTTTTATTAGTCAGGCCATTTGTTGGTTAGGGGAAAGTCTATGTGGGTGGGGGTGGAAAATATTCTTTTCAATATATGCCTAGTGATTTGATTAAAATTCAAGCACCATTCAGTTCAGATGAAAGAGAACTGAATCAGAAAGCCAACTGCAATTTTAATGGTAGTACTAAGCCACAATTGGCATGAATGGATCATTGGCCTATAGGTAGAAAATCTTGGTTCTAGTTCTTCTTCTACTCCTAACTAGCTTTGACTTTGGAGTCATAGTTCCAAAAATGAGGCCACTGTAATAGGTGATTTCTATGGTCATTTCTTGCTATACAGTGGTAGGATTCCATAAACACCCATCATTCCTCCATGAATACAATAGTCTTTATGTCTTCTCATTGGTTAAGTGCTAAGAACCAGAAAATTAATCCATGACACTTTTAATGAAAACCATGGATTTTGTATGGAACCAGTGAGCATTATATGGTGAAGATTCTCTTCTATACTATACTCTTATATATTCTTCAAGGGAAACAATGGCCATGAACGTAGGTAATGAGCAGCCCAGGTGCCTCAAGATGACCGACCCTGGAATTTACCAAGATGAAACCGACCAAAAGTGGGTGACTTTTATGAAATATGTAAGTAACTGTTAGGAGTCAATTCTAACTCAGAATGTTTCTCCTAGACACTTATCTGGCCTAAGCCACAAAGGAAGGTGAAGATGAGAGGTAGAGCAAGAGGCATTAATGATATGAAGTCCAAGGACAGTCCTGTTATGGAAACTGGATGGTGGGAGGGGCATAGAAGCAAGGTTTTGACTCTTTGGCACTGTCCAATATAATTCAGATATGACTTTAGAGGTAGGGAGATGGGGACCTTTCAATACTGCATGGGTGAGTATGGCATGCCAGACTAAGGCAGAGATAGGTGAGAATTTCTAGTGGTAAGGTCAGCAGTAGGTGGGTAAATTTCATAGAAGCAAGATAGCAACAATGACAATACCTCTCCAGATCTTGGAGACTTTTTCTATATTTTAAATCTTGATAGAGAGAATTTGGATAGAGTGGATCCTTCACATCATTTTAATTCCATCTTTCTGGCAGTATGTGGCTTATTACTGATGAAGTTATGTTGACTTGTAGGGATCACCCCTTCCATTTCTTAATACTCATAAACCAACTCCTCCACTAATGTGCTCTAGATAGAGATGTCAAATTTCCAGTCACAGGTTAGATGACAAGGCCCAGTTGTCCAAAGAGAATATGAGCAGGGAGGGTGGTAAGAGTCATAAACCTTTTGAGTAAAACTATTTGGTTGAACATATATCCCTTTCTGCAATAAAATTTCTGAAATATTTTCTATAATTGAGTCTTTTTAAAAAATTACTTGTTAGTTGGGATTTAAAGAACCCTGTATCATGTCCTGTAGGAGAGATTGATCTTATAAAACTCACAATCTGGGTTTTAATGTTATCACCATTCTTTTTTGGCACCCCCACCCCCAAATGCTGCCCCAAGATAGTATGGGAAGTGAATACCAAAATGCTTCTTGGAAGGAGAAGGTGCTTCTACAATAGAGTACCAGATTAGATTAGATTAGATTAGGAGCCCTTCTACAAGCATCCTGTTCTTTCTCTGGTTAACCCAAAGGGGTCAGTAGATAGTAAGTGTGGATAACTGATCATCTAATCTATTGCCACAGATGAATTACTTCCTGAAGATTCTTTTTTGGAAAACAGATGAGATTCCTATTGGCTATGATGGTCCAAGTGCCATTGGCCTGAATAGGGCACCCCAGTGTCTCACTCTAGACTCAGAGAATATGAAATACGTGGATGAAGAAGGTGTCATGTGGAATACTGTATATTTTGGAAATGTAAGTATTGTTCTTCTTTTTTATTGCTCACACAAGTTCAGGATAATACAGAAATTTTGCTTTTCTTATAGGGATTTGGAATAACAACACTTGTGATACAGACTGTGCAGACTGAAGAATAAAATCTAAAAGGGTTGGTGATGGTTTTAGATTAAATGGTAGGCCACTTGCTATTTAAAACAAAACTGTACCCCATCATGAGATTTTCCCCAAATATTTTTCTCTAAATAAAAGCTAATCAGTCCTTTCCTTCTCACCAAATCCCCCAAATCCCCTGTATGCAGATGTTTGGTTCTATGATTTATTGAGAACTCAAAATATGAATGAAATGGATGGAAGAACTGTTTTATTGACATAGAACCATATTAACACAAAGTATTAGATTAGAGCAAGTCACTTTCCCACCCTGTGACTATATTTTGCCTCTCAGAATCGCTGGCCTCCACCAGATCACTGACTGTGGAGTCAGAAGATCTGGCTTCGAATTCTGCTTCTGATTGGATTGCTTGCTGTTTTCCTTTGTTCTGGAAGAGGACCACAACATCAGGGAGGTGATACTATGACATGCAAGTGAATTGGCTTTAAGTGAGGCAGGGCTGTGCAAAGTCATCTGTCTCACTTTCATCTCCGGAGCCATCTGGGTCCAGAGACCAGATATAGATTAGCATGACTAGAGATGGCCCAGGATGCAGTGGGAGATCTTGACCCTTTCAAGCTAAGTAAGATCTTTAGTGGGTCTGTTTGACTGAAGCAAAGCCCAATTGGTGATTAAGGCTTAATAAGAAATGAAGCAGAGAGTGACCTCTTTAAAAAAAATTTTTTTTTGTTCTGGCTGGGGAAGACCCTCAAGGTTTCTGACCAAAACAGGCAACAATTGCTCTTCATATTCATTCTAAGGCAATCAGGGCACAAACAATAACCAAGTCATTATCACTGAATAGCCATTGTTTCAGTCAAAGTAAAACCTGTTAAAGACCTTAGCTTGAAAAGACCAAGGTCTCCCATTGTATCCTGGGCCATCTCCAGTCATCCTGACATATCTGGCCACTGGACCCAGATGACTCTGGAGGAGAAAGTGAGGTTGGTGACGTTACACAGCCCTCCCTCACTTAAATTCAATTCACTTGTTTGTCATGGCATCACCTCCCTGATGTTATGTCCCTCTTGGAGAACAAAGGACAAATACAACCTCTGTAAGTAGAAAATGAACTCCCTGCTGGGGACCAAACTGAAACTGGCCAGTTGGTCTATGTGGGTTTGCTTCCCTCCTTCCCACAGGGAATGTAAATATTAATCTGTGAAACTTTTTTTTTAAGACCAGCCTTCACCCCAGTGTTTCCAGTTAATAGGTAACCTCTGAAACTGACAAGTATTACCAGTATATACTCCTGTCTTCCATTTCACTATACCTCATACCTTCTGTTTCCCCAATAGAGGCTTGATCAATTACTAAGTGCTAAGTACCTGCTACCTTTGCCAACACAAAGGAATCTTCAAATTCAAATTACATTACCATTACACTGATGATCGCTTACTTGCCACACCTTTTCTCAATTCTTATCTTTCTTGACTTCCCTATAGCCTTTGATACATCCTTTTCTCTTCAATAATCTCTTCTCCCCAGTTTTCCCTGATAATGTTCTTTATTGTTTCTTTTCCTACCTCTCTGCTTTTTTTTTTCTTTGCCACATATTTATCCATGTCACACCAACTAATAGGGATCCTACAAGGTTGTGTTTTGGGCCCTCTTATATATTTCACTTGATGGTCTCATTAGTTCTATGATTTCAATTATGTCTATATACAGATGATTCTCAGATCTTCTTTTCTCTTCCCTCTTCTGGCATGTAATCTTATATAGGTTCTACATACATATTTATATGAAATATATTTTCACATTAGTCACATTGTAAAGAAGAACCAGAACCAATGGGAAGAACCACAGGGGGGGGGAGAGAGAGAGGGAGAGAGAGAGGGAGAGGGAGAGGGGGGGAGGGAGAGGGAGAGAAAATAGTGTTCTTCAGTTTACACTCAGACTCCACAGTTCTTTCTTTTGATGTGGATAGCACCCTCCATTATGAATCCCTTGGAGTTGTCTTAGATCCTTGCATTGCTGAGAAGAGTCAAGTTTATCAAAGTCAGTCATCTCACAATGTTGCTATTACTGTGTACAATGTTCTCCTGGTTCTGCTCACTTCACTAAACATCAGTTATCCAGAATGGTTAGATTAGTTCACACCTACACAAACAACCCATTAGTGTTCCAATTTTCCCAAATTTTCTCCAACATTTATCATTTTCCTGTTTTGTCATGTTAGCCAATCTGATAGGTGTGATATGGTACCTCAGAGTTGTTTTGATTTGCATTTCTCTAATCAATAGTGATTTAAGAACATTTTTTCATATGACTATAAATAGCCTTAATCTGAAAATTGCCTGTTCATTTCCTTTGACCATTTATCAATTGGCTAATAACTTATATTCTTATAAATTTGACTTGGTTCTCTACATATTTTTAAAATGAGGCCTTTATATGAGAGATATTGGCTGTAAAAATTGTTTTCCCAGCTTTCTGCTTCCCTCCTAATTTTGGTTGCATTGACTTTTTGCAAAAACTTTTCAATTTAATGTAATCAAAATCATCCATTTTGCATTTCATAATCTCTATCTCTTGTTTGATCATAAATTCTTCCCTTCTCCATAAATATGACAGGTAAACTATGCCCTGCTCTCCTAGTTTGCTTATAGTATAAGCCTTTACATCTAAAATGTTGACTTTTTAGATTTTATCTTGGTATATGGTGTAAGATGTTGGTCTATGCCTATATTCTGCCATACCATTTTCCAGTTTTTCTAACAGTTTTTATTAAATAGTGAGTTCTTATCCCAGAAGCTGGAGTCTTTGGGTTTATCAAGGGGTTTTTCTAAAGCACAGATCATTCCCCTACTTAATAAATTTCAATCATTTCCTATCACCTTCAGAACTAAATATAAAATTTTATGTTTGGTGTTCAGAGTCCTTCATAACTTCCCTCCTACCCCCCATTCATATTTCCAGGTCTCTGGTGTTTTACCATCTCTTCACCCTTCTTTGCTCCCTATATTCTGTGACATTGGCTTTCTTGCTAATTCTGGAATAAGACACTCCATCTGGACTGTGGACATTTAACTGGCTATCCCAATACCTGGAATACTCTCTCTATCATTTTCATCTCTTGGCCTCCTTCAAATCCCACCTAAAATCCCACCTACTATAGTAAGACTTTCCCTGTTGTTGTTCTTGTTGTTCAGTCATTCAGTGGTGTCTGACTCTTTGTGACGCCATGGACCCCACAGCACTCCAGCTCCTTTTATTCTCCACTCTCTTGAAGTCTGTCCAAGTTTGTTGTTTCCCTGACACTATCTAGTTATCTCATCTTCTGCTGTCCCCTTTTACTTTTGCATTCAGTTTTTCCCAACATCAGGGTCCTTTCCAATGAGTTCATATTCTCATTATGTAGGTAAAGTATTCAAGTTTCTAGTTCAGCTCTTGTGTTTGACCTTCTAGTGAATAGCTTGAATTAATTTCTTTAAGTATTGACTAATTTAACTTCCTTGCTGTCCAAGGGACATTCTCCAGCTCTATAATTCAAAAGTGTCTATTGTGTGGCACTCAGCTTTCCTTATAGTCCAACTCTGATAGACATACATTCTTACTGGGAAAACCATAGCTTTGACTGTATGGAACTTTGTCAGCAAGATGATATCTCTATTTTTTAGTATGCTGTCCAAATTTGCCATAACTTTTCTTCCAAGAAGAAAGCATTTTTTAATTTCATGACTGCAGTTGCGGCCTACAGTGATTTTTGAGCCCAATAATATAAAATCAGACACTGCTTACATGTCTTCTCCCTCTGTTTGCCAAAATGTGATGGCACTGGTTGCCAAGATCTTAGTTTTCTGGGGTGTTTTTTTCATGTTGAGCATCAAGCCAGATTTTACACTCTCCTCTTTTACCAAGAGGCTTCTTAATCCTTCTTTGCTTTCTGCCATCCGAGAGGTATCAGCTGCATATCTGAGATATGCATATCAGATCAGATATCTGATACTTTTCCTGGCAACCTTAATTCTGGTTTTTGGTTGATTCAGTCTGACATTTTGCATGATGTACTCTGCATATAAGTTAAATAATGTGACAATATACAGTCCTGTCATACTCCTTTTGCAATCTTAAACCAATCAGTTGTTCCATGTTCAGTTCTAACTATTGCTTCTTGGCCCACATACAGGTTCTTTAGGAGGCAAGTAATATGATCTGGTACTCCCATCACTTTGAGAACTTGCCACATTTTGACAGTCAAAAGCTTTAGTTTGGTTAGTTAATGAAGCAAAAGTAGATTTTTTCCCCTGGAACTCTTTTGTTTTCTCCATAATCCAGTGCATGCTGGCAATTTGGTCTCTAGTTCCTCTGCCTCTTTGAAAACCAGACTGTTCTTCTGGTAATTCTTAGTTCTCATGTTACTTGCAGAATCTTAAGGATAATCTTGCTTATATATGAAATGAACAGAATTGTTTGTAATTTGAATATTCTTTGCCATTGCCCTTTTTTAGGATTGGGACATAAGCAGTTCTTTTCCATCCAGTGGCTACTTTTGAGTTTTCCATATTTGCTGACATATTGAATGCAGCACTTTAACAGCATTCCCCTTATTTCAATCAATCAACATTTATTAAATATCTAGACACTGTCCATAAAAAGGGAAAATAGAGACCCTGCCCTCAAAGAGCTTATAATTTAATAGGGTAGACAATATGCAAGTAAATACACAAGAACTATCTGTATACACAAAACAAGCTATATACAGGACAAGTAGGAAATAATTAACAGAGGGAAGACAATGAGATTAACAGGAGTTGGAGAAAGCTTCTAAGAGAAGGTAGGACTTTAATGGGAACTTAAAGGAAGCCAAGGGAATTCAGTAGTTGTAGCAGAGGAGCAAAGCATTCTAGACATGGGGGACAATGAGAGAAAATATCCAGTGCTGAGAGATTGAGTGCCTTCTTGTGGAACATCCAGGAGGCCAGTCAGGAAGCAGAGTGTAAGAAGACTGGAAAGACAGGAAGGGACTAGGTTATGAAGGGCCTTGAATGCTACACAGAGAATTTTGTCTGGAGTCAATAGGAAGTCACTAAAGTTTATTAAGTAAGGAAGTGACATATATTAGTACTTCAAAAAAATCACTTTAGTGGCTTAATGGAGGATGGATTGGAGTGGGGAGAAATTTGAGGCAGACGAGCTATTGCAATTATCCAGGTAGAAGATAAGGGCCTGCACTTGAGTGGTTGCAAGATCAGAAGAGAGAAGAGGGCATATTTGAGAAATGTTGCAAAAGTGAAATCCAGAGGCCTTGGCAACAGATTAGATATGGAGGGGGAGAGATAGTGAGGAATCAGGGATGACTTCTAAGTTGCAAGCCTGAGGGACTAGAAGGGTGGCAATGTGCTTCAGAGTAATAGGGAAGGTAGGAGCAGTGGAGAATTTAGATGGAAAGATAGAGTTCCATTTTGGACATACTGAATTTAAGATGTCCTAGACATCTAGTTGGAGATGTCTAAAAGTTAATTGGAGATATGAGATCAGACGTCAGCAGAGAGACTATAGCAAGTCAGGGAGATTTCAAAATCAATATAGAAAAGGTAATTAAATCCATGGAAGTTGATGAGAATAACAATTCATGAGCCTTCCCTCTGTGTCATTTTTCCCTATCTTGTATATACCGTGTTTCCCCGATAATAAGACCTACCCCGAAAATAAGCCCTCCCCTTACTGTATAAGATTCCTCTAAAATAAGCCCTCCCCCCAAAATAAGCCCTATTGAGATTGCTACTGTAGTGAAGGTGATCCCCTGCGCTACACGCTACATTACGGTACCCTCTGTATGCACCGCCCCCCCCCCCCGGGTGAAACGCACGCTGCGCTCTGAGCTGCATCCAATCAGAGCTGCAGCAGTGAACGCATCATCCTGTTCTTTATTGAATTCATTATTGAATAAGGTACATTTTTTTGTTCACATTTACCTGTTTATTAAAATTGCTGTCAATGTTCATTAAAATAAGCCCTCCCCTGAAAATAAGCCCTCTGGTGTTTTTCTGTCCAAAAAAATTAATAAGACAGTGTCTTATTATCGGGGAAACACGGTAGCTTTTTTTTGTCCTATTAGACTATGAACTCCTTGATATTTAAGACTTTCTTTTGCCTTTATTTGTATCCCCAATACTTAGCACAGTTGCTGGCATATCCTAGGTGCTTAATTAATGTTTATTGATGGACTGATTGCAACAACCATAGTATGGGCATCATCGACCTTAATATCATTTTGGTCCTCTTCCAGAACAGAGAACAACCACCAACCACCTAAGCATAGGGTATAGGGTGTTCCTTGATTAGTACCTCTGGTGGAAGGGTCATCAAACCCTTTTCAGGGCTGCTTTCCATCATTGGTGTGCACCTGATTCACCTCTCACCTGTAGCTCCAGGAAGCTGTAGCATGCACAGTGGCTATGCCCTGGTAAACTGTTTCACAGACAGGCTAAACAAGGTTGAGGGTAACTAAGGGGTCTCAAACCTGTCAATGAGTTGCGGGGGGGGGGTGTCTACCCCCAAGAATGTGAAGACTTTCCCTGATGGAATGAGTAGAAGAGAACAATTTGTTCCAATGGCCAAGAAGGAAGCCAAACCAGGCACTGTGGAGGGCTTAGAGCTTGGTTAGACATCTAAGATGCCAAGATCATCCACTGCATCCTGAGCCATCACCAGTCTTGACTTTTGTCTTGCCGCTGGCCTTTGATGACTCTGGAAGGGAGAGTGAGGCTGACAACTTTGTGCAACTCTGCCTCACTTAAATCCAATTTATGTGTGAGTCAAAAGACATCGATCACTGTTATAGGAATGGAATGGAAATTTAAGATCTTCCCTGCTCCTAGGCCATTTGATAGGCTTAAGTGCACCTGGAGCCATGGCAGGAGGCTTGTTTTTTAGGAGATACTTTGTGATTGGGCAGTGGGGTCAAGAGGGTTGTTACATTCTCTTAGCCAGGAGAAGACTATATAAACCCTGATGTGAGACTTTGTTTTGGGGCTCACTTTGAGAAGTGTTGTGTGATTTGACCAGATAAGACTCTGGGCAGCCGTTGAGTGAGACCGCCACCGCCACCCCCCCCCCCCCCCGCTTTGAAAAAACCCAGATGTTGATGCTTCCCTCTCTGATAACTGACTAGGTATGGATATAATGGTTGGACAGTTGGAGACCTGTCTGCTTGAAATGTTTCTGTCTTGTAACTTCTACCTGTAATCTGTCTGTATACTCTGAAGTTCGGGGTGCTGAACTTTTCCCCTGAACTAGGTAAATGATATTAAAGCAAGATTGTTAACTAATTTTGAGTTGCTTTCCTTTAGAAAAGCAAATCTAAGAACCTGTGTTGGCAGCCACCCTGGGGACGCTGGGGTGCTTGCTGCTACAATCACCCATAACATTTTGCCATTTTTACCTACCTCAAAGCCCTGTGGTGACAGTCAAGTGACAGCGCAATAGGTGCAGATACACTGGGAAGTATAATCACAACCCTACACATAGGTGGTCCAGGTCATAGGGTCATCTCACTAGACTGAAGCAGCATTGGAATTCAGCAGCCCCTTGGGTAACTAAGCAGTTTTTTTGAAGGACAGGATTGCTCACATCCTGACATGATGAAGGGCCTAGAAAAGGTGCCCTAAAATTTTCTATATCATCCAACCCCTGTCTACTTGCTATGGTAGGCAGGGATCCCACCCTGTAGTCAAAACTCAAAAAAATATACAAAAAAATTTGTGAAGATGATTCTACTCACCATCAGTACATATAATGAACCCATGTTTATGGATAACACAAAATCTAGCAAACCTGATAGGTGAACAGCTCTTGTGAGAGAACTCAACAGGTATCACTTCCAAATAGTAGCCCCAAGTGAAACAAGGCTGGCAAATGAAGGCCAGCTGACTGAAGACAGAACTGGATACATGTTTTTCTAGAGTAGGCACAGTGACGGGGAGTGCTGTGAAGCTGGCATAGGTTCTGCAATCAAAACTGTCCTAGTCAACAAGCTTGTATGCCCCCCCCGCCAAAGGAGTGAATGATAGTCTTATAACAATATGGAAAGTGCCATGCTATCATCATTAGTGTGTATATTCCCACCATGACAAACCCCGATGAGGTCAAAGAAAAATTTTTTGAAGTCCCAGAGACCCTCATCATCAATGTGCCAAAAGAGGACAAGCTTATAATTCTGGGTAACTTTAATGCCAGAATAGGCACAGATATCAGACATGGTGGGGAGTCCTTGGGAGGAATGGAGTCAAACAGCAACATCAATGGCCACTTGCCATTGAAGACTCATACATCTCTTGACCTTTATATCACTAACACTGTCTTCCTTTTACTTAAATGCAATAAAACTTCATGAATGCACCCTTCCAGCAAACACTGGCATTTAATAGACTATGTTATTGGACGGAGAAGTGACAGGATGTGAGAATGATGAAGGCAATGTGTGGTATAGAGTACTGAACCAATAATAGACTTATCCTCTCCAAGCTAAACATTTGCATTCAACAAAAGGAGCATCCCCAAGGCAAGATGACTACCAGAAGACTTTTTTTTAAATAGCATTTTATTTTTTCCCCCAATTACTTGTGAAGAAAGTTTCCAACATTCACTTTTATAACACTTGGTGTTCTAATCTTTTTTCTCCCTCCCTCTCCTCTTCCCTTCCCAAGATGACAAGCAATATGATATAAGTTATATATGTACAATCATATTAAGCATATTTCCACATTAAGTCATGTTGTGAAAGAATTAGTAAAAAAAAAGGAAAAACCAAGAGAAAGAAAAAACAAAACAATACAAAAAGGTGAAAATAGTATGCTTTGATAGTATGCATCCAGATTCCATAGTTCTTTTTCTGGATATGACTAGTATTTTACCAGAAGACTTAATGTCAACAGATTAGAGTGCTTCTCTGAGCATGAACAGTTCACTGCTAACTTGGAGGGAAAACTGAGCCAACACATGGTTGGCAACAACAGAGTAGAAAAAGTGTGGGCAGCTTTCAGAGACTTGGTGAATAGCACTGCATTTACTCATCTAAGCCAGAACACTCATAATCATCAAGATTGGTTTGATGAAAGTGATAGGGAAATTCCGAAGATGATAAAGAAAAAATGAGAAGTTCACAGGGTTTACCAGCAGGACAATTCATCTGTCTCTAAGAAGGCAATGTTTAACTCCATCAAAAGTAAAGTGCAAGTGAAGCTTAGAGAGATACCAGATTCTTGGCTCATCTTACTAGGCTTCTTAAAGGCAGATAGATGAAATTTACTTTTGTGTTGATAGCAGCACTTCAAATTACTTTTATGATGCCCTGAAGGTTCTTTATGGGTCAAAGAACTATGGTGTATCTCAACTACTCAGTGCTGATGGTGCCACATTGATCAGTTATAAGGACACGATCCTGGAGAGATGGGCTTAACACTTCCATAGTGTTCTCAACAGACCATCATCAATCATATGCCTCAGATTGAAGTCAATGCCTCTCTAGCTGAACTTCCATCTGAAGAGAGGTTTTGAATACTATTAGGCTCCTCTCATGTGGCAAAGCACCTGGCATGATTCTATTCCAACTGAGATTTACAAGGCATGGGATCTACTGCTCAAAATTTTCTGAGTTATATGGCAGGAGGTTATCCCCCAGGAGGTCAAAGATGCCTCCATTGTCCATCATTATAAAGGAAAGGGAAATAGCTTGTCTTGTGACAGTCACAGTTGGGAGTGGGGGGGAGGAGGGGAAGTGATCCCTCTCTGTCACTGCTGGCAAGATTATTGTCAGGGTCTTGCTTAATAGGGTGATCCTTCACTTGGAAGATGGTCATCTACCCAAGATCCAGTGTGACTTCAGAAAGGGACAAGGAATGGTTGATATGGTGTTTGCTACTTGGCTCCAGGAGAAATGCCAGGAGTAGAACAGAGGTCTATACACAATATGGTCCATCTGACCAAAGCCTATCAGCTGTGAGGGCTTATAGAAAATTATGTCAAAATTTGGTTGCCTGGAGAAGTTCGTTAATATTCTATGTCATTTTCAAAAAGACATGCTTACCTGGGTTCCAGATAATGGATGATGCTTTCGTACTTCCACAGTCATCAATGGAGTGGAGCAAGGCTGTGTGCTTGCTCCCATGCTTTTTAGTGTTGTGTTTTCTGTGATGTTGTGGGATGCATTCAATGAGGACAAAAATGGCATCAAGGTCAGCTACTGCACTGATGGTAAATTATTTAAGTTGAAAAGTCTACAAGCCAAAAGTGGAGGGAGGGTAGATGTCCAACTTTTTGTTTATAGATGATTGTGCATTTGATGTAGCCTCTGAAGCTGAAATGCAAAGTATGGATAGATTCTCTGCTGCCTGTACTAGTTTTGGTCTAACAATTAACACCAGGAAAACACAGGTTCTCTACCAGCCAGCACTATGTCATCCATATGTGGAATCACTGATTATAGAAAATGGAGAAATTTTGAATGCTGTGGTTAAGTTCACTTACCTCAATGA